>NC_072424.2:117399772-117702803 GCF_028878055.3 Symphalangus syndactylus | reverse complement strand
TTGCCAATGACCCAAAAAAAAAAAAAAAAAAAAAAAAAAAAAACACCACTTTAGTTGAATTGGCTTTTCTCCCCCCAAAAAATCTGATCATCAAATAGAATGTCTGTATATGGTTATAATTTACTGCCAGAAAATTGCATTTAACCTCATATTAGCTGTGGTAGCTCAGAAATTTATATAATTCTGATTCACATTCTACCATATACTGAAAACTGACTATGTGTAAGATATTGCATTAGATGCTGTGGGGACAAACAAAGCTCCCCCTTTGGAGTTCAAAATCAATGAGGCTGGGATTCAGCAGCTAACCTCTCTGCAAAGACTTTAGGTGGAAAGTTGGACATAGGAACCCTTGTAAACCTGTGAGCTTTGGAGCCTTGGGGGCCCACACAGTGATTGTGAAGAGTCTTTAAATCCATATATATATTTACTTGCTCCTTCAGTGAATGTCACAAATGTTGCTAACATTAAAAGTGGTCCTTATGTTGGAAGTTTTAGGAAGCAGTTAACTAGAAAAGCTTTTTTTTCCTTCATCTTTTAAGTTACAGGGTATATGTGCAGGAAGTGCATGTTTGTTACATCAGTAAACAAACAAAAAAAATGTGCCATGGTGGTTTGCTGCACAGATCAATCCATCACCTAGGTAATAAGCCCAGCATCCATTAGCTTTTCTTCTTGATGCTCTCCCTCCCTCAGTCCCCAACAGGCCCCAGTGTGTGTTGTTCCCTGCAATGTGTCCATCATCTTGATGGACGCCCTTATCATCCAGTTCCCACTTATAAGTGAGAACATTTGGTGTTTGATTTTCCTGTTTCTGCATTTGTTTGCTGAGAATAACAGCTTCCAGCTCCATCCATGTCCCTGCAAAGGACATGATCTCGTTCCTTTTTATGTTGCATAGTATTCCATGGTGTATATGTACCATATTTTCTTTATTCAGTCTATCATTGATGGGCATTTGGGTTGATTCCACATCTTTTCTATTGTGAATAGTGCTGTAATGAACATAACCACGCATGTATCTTTATAATAGAATGATTTATATTCCTTTGGGTATATACCCAGTAATAAGATTGCTGGGTCAAATGGTATTTCTGTCCCTAGATCTTTGAGGAATCTCCACATTGTCTTTCACAATCACTGAACTAATTGAACACTCCCACCAACAGTGTAAAAGTGTTCCTTTTTCTCCACAGCCTCGCCAGCATCTGTTGTTTCTGGACTTGTTAATAATTGCCATTTAGACTGGTGTGAGATGGTATCTCATTATCGTTTTGATTTACATTTCTCTAATGATCAGTGATGTTGAGCTTTTTTTTCATGTTTTTTGGCGACATATATGTCTTCTTTTGAGAAGTATCTGTTCATGTCCTTTTCTCACTTTTTAATGAAGTTGTTTTTCTCTTGTAAATTTGTTTAAATTTTTTGTAGTCCTTGGATATTAGACCCTTGTCAGATGGATAGATTGCAAAAATTTTCTCCCATTCTGTAGGTTGCCTGTTCACTCTGAAGGATAGTTTCCTTTTCTATGCAGAAGATCTTTAGTTTAATTAGATCCCATTTGTCAATTTTTGCTTTTGTTGCATTTTTTTTGGCATTTTCATCATGAAATCTTTGCCTGTGCCTATATACTGAATGGTATTGCTTAGATTTTCTTCTAGGGTTTTTATACTTTGGGGTTTTACATTTAAGTCTTTAAACCATGTTGAATTACTTTTTGCACATCATGCAAGGAAGGGGTCCAGTTTCAATTTTCTGCATATGGCTAGCCAGTTCTCTGAGAACTATTAAATAGAGAATCCTTTCCCCATTGCTCGTTTTTGTCAGGTTGTTGAAGATCAGATGGTTGTAGGTGTGTGGTCTTATTTCTGAGTTCTCTATTTTGTTCCATTGGTCTATGTGTCTGTTCTTGTACCCCAGTACCACGATGTTTTGTTACTGTAGCCTGGTAGTATAGTTTGAAGTCAGGCAGCATGATGTCTCTAGCTTTGTTCTTTTTGCTTAGGGTTGTCTTGGCTATTCGGGCTTAACGAAGAGTTTTGCTGTTGTTTATCTTTTTCTCTTTTGCTTTTTGATCTGGAAGATTAAGGATGGTACTACTTTATCACTTAATGGTTGTTTTCTTATTAACATAAAAGGCTATCAAATGTCCATCCTAGTAATGACTCTTTTAAGTTCTCACCACATGCTATTGGCTCCCAGTCTTTATTTAAGAAAAAAAGGAGGCCGGGCGCGGTGGCTCAAGCCTGTAATCCCAGCACTTTGGGAGGCCGAGGCGGGCGGATCACGAGGTCAGGAGATCGAGACCATCCTGGCTAACACGGTGAAACCCCGTCTCTACTAAAAATACAAAAAATTAGCCGGGCGAGGTGGCGGGCGCCTGTAGTCCCAGCTACGGGGGAGGCTGAGGCAGGAGAATGGCGTGAACCCCGGGGGGCGGAGCCTGCAGTGAGCTGAGATCGCACTACTGCACTCCAGCCTGGGTGAAAGAGTGAGACTCCGTCTCAAAAAAAAAAAAAAAAAAAAAAGGAGGCCGGGTGTGGTGGCTCACACCTGTAATCCCAGCACTTTGGGAGGCAGAGGCAGGAGGATAACAAGGTCAGGAGTTTGAGACCAGCCTGGCCAATATGGTGACACCTCATCTCTACTAAAAATACAAACATTAGCCAGGCATGGTGGTGCACACCTATAATCCCAGCTACTCAGGAGGCTGAGGCAGAAGAATCACTTGAACCTGGTAGGCGGAGGTTGCAGTGAGCCAACATCACGCCACTGCACTCCAGCCTGGGCGACAGAGCGAGAGACTGCATCTCAAAAAAAAGAAAAAAAGGATGCTATATTCTCATAGTTACAGGTTTTTCTGAGAACAATGAGTAGAGCATTATATTGGAATATAGCATTCCTGTGGGGAGAAAAGGTTCGTAGGAACTAAAATCATGCAGATTTTTAAGTGTCCAATCCAATCTGTCATGTGAGAGGTTATATCATTTATCCATTCTACAAATATGTAACAAGGGCACACTATCAAAAGAAAGATCTGGGAAAGAAGGAGACAGACTGGGTTGAAATTTTATCTTGGATAACTGGAAGGATAGGGAAGACAATAACAGAAATATTAAATTGAAAAAGTAAAGAAAATTAGCTGCCAAAAAATTTTGAAGAGGAAATGAGAAGGCTTAGGAAGAACCTTGAAGTACTGACATATTTAATAGTTTGATAGAGAAGAAGGAGCCTGCAAGGGCAACACAGATGGAAGAGAGAGATATGTATGAGGAAAATAGAGGAATTGTGGAATATAAGGAAAGAGAATAATTCAAAAGGCAAGAAGATACCAACATTGTCCAATGCTGCTGAGAGACCCAGTGAGATGAAAGGCACAGAAATATTCATTGAGGTTGCAGGTATCAAAATGTACTTACATGAGGGGATAAATAATCACTCTTTAAGAGGGAAGCTAATGCAATTAGAAATATAAAGAAATAAAGTGGAAATATATAAAGAAAAAAGATACGGTTTTATTGGGAAAGTAAATCATTGATCAATTTTATAAAGGGTAGGTATGAGCTTGTAATTTCTATACTACACAGCCTTTAGTAGAAATGAGAAAATGAAGATAAAGAAACTCAACAAAAAACAACTTGAGTGACCAGGATCGTGTTATTCAGTCATATTTTGTGTGTTCGAAAAGAGGGGGTACAACATTTCAAATTAGATAAAAAAGGTGACCCTGGAGAATCCACATAGAGAGAATCTTGCTTTCTCCATGGTTAAGGGATTATCCATTATGGATCAGATGCCTTTTTGGGTATTTTATACATGACTCCATTCAATGCTTATAATGATAGCTAACACATACTACTATGGGGTAAGCATGTTTCTATGGGCATTATGTGTAACACCTTACTGATAACTTCCATAATGTTGGTAATACTATTCACCTTTTTAAAATGAGAATAATGAAAGCATTCAGTATGATTAAGTAGTTTGCTGAGAGTCACAAACTAATAAACAGCACATCTGGATTCAAATCCCTGAGTTCAAAGTCCATGTTACTTTCATTGCATTTATCACTTGGCTCAAAAGAGGAAGAGAAGCGAAACAGAACAAGGAAGTGAAATCAGAGATACATGTCAAAATGTTTAAATTTAATTAACAAACCAGCTGCATTTTGGCTCAGATATGCCCATACGCTGCCTTGCAAATGCCTTTGTACTAATATTGGCTAAGAGGCAGTAGGTTCTGCTGAAGGCAATATGTAAGGAAAATGAAAGAGAAAGGCTGTGCCAATACAACCATGACCATAAGTGAGAAAAGCCTCCTTCAATTTGCTGAAGTGGTGGAGATTATTCAAAGCACTGGAAACACTGGTTCTTACTTTTTTTCTCATGTCTTTCTCCCAGTTCACTGAAACATGTCTGCTTAACTTTCACCCTTAGAAACACTCACTGAATATAAGCTTTTTGAATAAGGAAGAACAGTTGTATGGTCAAAAGACAACGTTAGGGTCTACCTTTTCCCAGTTATAATTCATTCACATGTATGTTTTTCTGTTCTGCAGCTAATTTCTACAATGGGCACCTCGCAGACTCATGGGGAAAATTCAATAAAACAATGTATATACATAGACTTTATGGGATTTAAAGTGCTATACAAATGGCATGCATCATTATTCTCTGAACATTCAGGTTCCAAAAGACCGCCCCATACACCTCAATTCCCTCTAACTTTCTTCTCAGCCTTCTCCATCCCATGTCCACTTCTCACTGTGTCCCAGAAAGGACAGACCGTATGCTCACCAGTGATCCTTGTTGATTGCCAAAGGTTAAGTGGCAAAGCATTGTGGCGATACATTATAGATGTTAAAACCCAGGGAATCCAAAAGACCTAGGATTCTATAATACTGCACTATCACATTCAGTCTAAGACGCACATATCTCTGCATTCTAACAGCTCTGAAATATGGATGCATCTTGTAATTAACATGATAAGAAAGCATAACGTCCTGTCGATCAAATCTAGCTGACCACCTGCATTTGTATGGCTCTAAGCTAAGACTGGTTTGTAATTTTTTAGTTACAAAAAAAGAAAAATAGTTTTATAACATGTAAAAAGGTTACATAAAATTCAAATTTCCATGTCCACAATTAAAGCTTTATTGGAACACAGCCATAGGCATTTGTTTACATATTGCCTACGGTTGCTTTCTTGCTGTGATGGCAGGATTCAGCCATTATAATAGAGACCTTGTGGACCTTAAAGCCTAAAATATTTACTATCATCATTTACAGATAAGGCTTGCCGATTCTTATCATACTTTAATTGACATCACTTTATGTTTTTTAGTGGTTGTTATTAGAGTTCTCCAGAGAAACAGAAGCAATATGATAGATAGATAGGTAGATAGATAGATAGATAGATAGATAGATAGATAGATAGATGATAGATGGTAGGTGGATGGGTAGATAGGTAGATGTTAGAGATATCTCCATCCATCTGCATCTATATCTATATCTATATCTATATCTATATCTATATCCATATCTATATCTATATCTATGGTTCCTGCAATTATAGAAGTTGAGAAGTCCCAGGATCTGCCATCTGCAAACTGGGGACTCAGCAAAGCCAGAGGTATAATTGGGTGCAAGTCTGAAGGCCAGAGAACCAGGGCAGGCAATGGTGTAAATCTCAGCCTGAGGACAAAAGACCCATGGCCCAATTCAAGCAGTCAGGCTTCTCTGGTACCTTTTTGAAAAAATTGCATTATACAAGTGGTTGGAAAATAGTCTTCACAAACTCCTAGAACAAAATTCCAGGTTAGCAGCTGGGAATCAAATGTACATGGGGCACATCTCTCAGATTTTTTAGAGCCTAAATGGTGATAGCGGGGCGCTGAGAGAAAAGAAATAAATCTGGCATGAGAAACTTATTTATGCAGTGGGTCCTGGAGTTTGGGAAAGAGTATAAATTACAAGATTAGTACATCTACTTAACACATACCAATGCAAGCTAGTTTCCCCTAGTTTACCAAAAGACCTAAAAATATGCTATTAATAAAAGAATTTTCTCATTAAATGAGGACTTAAGCCACCTTGCTTTTGGACACCACTCTTTGAGGATAGCTTCGGGGGCAGAAAGTATTTGCCTTTATTGATTGCAAAAATAGGAAAGCAGTCATGACCTCATGATGGACAGCTCAGAGGCTGGGCAGGACTCCTCATGGTTTAGCTCCTTATGTTTGGTTTCATTTTCTCAACTTTCTCTCCTCAAGCACTTCTTGAGGAGTCTTGGCATCCAAGTATTTCTCCCCTCTGGCTCAGATTAGGAAAATCTCATGGAAAGCCTCTGATTGCCTGGTTTAGGTCACGTTCTCACTTCCTGGGCCAATCTGCAAGTTAGTAGATGAGGTTCTACGTGACTGACTCTGCAGAGGTGCATACTTACTCTTCAACCAGTCACTGTCGCTAACCAGGCAGGTTGGGCAGAGGAAATCCCATCTGGCTCTCATGCTTGTGAAATGGAAAGCAGCTGAGGAAGAAAGAATGAAGCTCCTAAAAAGGGAAGGAAGCACAGACGTAGCCGTGGGGGAGCTCTGAGTCAGCTAGCCGCCCTGGTTCCTGTGTCCTGCCCTAGGTCTGATGTCAAGGCCAGCCAGCGTTCATGTCCACAACATGATATTTCAAGAATTTATGAAACAACTTCATCAGTGACATCATGGTAAAAATGGTAACTGTGAAATACCTACTATGAGAGAAAAAACGTAATCACCGACCATTAAAAAAGTATTTTTCACTAATGTAAATTTACAAATCACAGAAAAAAGATTTAATAGAAAACATAATTTGTTATTATTTGATTGTTGCTTATGACTCAGATTCTTTGATGTCCACCATGTTCTTTCATAGTCTGCAATTTCTGTTCATGAGACTTAAGGACTCTGCCTTGAATAAAGAGCAGATCACTTTAGTATGTGACACAAAGAAAAATGAAATGTCTTACGATCAGGCAGAGAAAGCTCAGGAGTGCCCCAGCTCTGTATATGTGAAGAAGACTTGATTTTTGGCATATCTGGCACAGTTTAAAGGAGTCTCTTTGGAGTTTGAGGTTCTAGCTGTATTAGTCTGTTCTCATACTGCTGCTAAAGACATTCCAGAGACTGGGTAATTTATAAAGAAAAAGACGTTTAATGGACTCACAGTTCCTCATGGCTGAGGAGGCCTCACAATCATAGAAGAAGGTGGAGGGCACATCTTATATGGCGGCAGACAAGAAAGAATGAGAACCAAGTAAAAGGGGAAACTCCTTATAAAATCATCAGATCTCATGAGACTTATTCACTACCATGAGAACAGTATGGGGAAAACTGCCCCCATGATTCAATAATCTCCCACCAAGTCCCTCTCACAACACATGGGAATTATGGGAGCTACAACTCAAGATGAGATATGGGTATGGACACAGCCAAACCATATCACTGGCCAAAGAGCAACTTATCCCTATATTCCCTTCCTCCTTGTGCACTTAACTCAAAAAGGATGTTGTCCCAATGTATCTACGTTTTAAATAAGACTCATTTCTTCTTAACATATTTTCCTCTAATCCTCTTTATTTTTAGTTTCAATGCCTTAATTTTTTTCCTACTTAGTGATTAATTCCCACTAATCCTTAGTTTTATCTATTTTTATATTGAAACTTTTATCTGATGGGTTTAAGTATTTTATCTTATTCTTTAATCATCTATAGTTTTATAATTTTAATGATCCACTTTTTATCTTTTAAATCTCATTTGTTTAATATTACTTTCAAACTCAACATTTTGTTCTACTGGAATTTTAATTCTCTTATACATATTTTTACTTTATTCTTGTTTCTTTTATTCTAAATTTTTATTTTAAATTTTTTCTCTAAACCTCTACTGCCTTGACTTTTCTTTTTCCTTTCCTCTCTTTTTAAGTTTTAAAAATTATGATTGACAAAAGGAGTGTGAAAGTGGTGAAAATGAGAATGATGATGGAACTGATAATAATAGTAGCAGAGGAGAGAGGTAGAAGTCCTTCTTCCTCTTAGGGCCTCTGTGTTTGCCCCCAGATGAATTCCTAACTTCCTTCCCCTCCACAAAACCCCTCACCTCACCTTAGGAAATTTGGGAAAATCTTTAATCAACACCCCCAAGATGACTATTTTCTCTACACACGAAGAACAACTGATTTATTGAAATGTTTTCACTTCTTGAAATCTCATACTATGTTGGTTTTGGCAGTTTGTAGGCTTGGCAGACAGGAGAGAATGGCCAGGGAGGCACCTTTCCTGAGGGGCATCCACTAGGCAATAATGCTGGCCTAAGCTCCTTACAGTTGACCAGCACGGAGACTTCCTATCACTAGACCCAAAAAGACATGCAGCGGATAATCCACAGCTGGGTTTCTGACTCTACTTGAACAACAGCCTGCCCTTAGAAATAGTAGTGTTTACCTCATAGACTTTCATAAGGATTCAATGAGTTGATGTTTATAAAACCCTTAGAACTATGCATGGCATACAGTAACTGCTATATGCTAATTCAATTTAAAATTTCTAAGTTGATTCCTCACATTTATTGGTGTCACGGAAGAATCCTCTTGTGGTTCAGTACACCCTCGTCCCATTTCCTCACTGGTAGAGCAAAGAAAAAGCTAATGAAAGTGAGATATATTCAAAAGAGGTTTGTTGTTGTTATTTATTTTACTTTTGTTATGGAATCATCTGGCATCTCTGGAAAACCTTCATAGATGCCAGAAACCATATTGTTCATATCAGAAAGTTGTCTGTTTTCCATCTTCTCTTGAGCGTAAGAAAGTAATAGAGATTGGTTTCTTTCAGGATCTTTCCATCTTCTTAAGGGACAGATAATTGGGGAAAGTTAGAAAGAACTAATGACCCATTGTATCTATTGCATAGGGATGGTAACCTGTAAGATGGAGCTGATTATATTCCTACTTCAAGAAATTTTCCCTCATCAGAGCTCCATGCTTGCAATGCTCCATGTAGAAGAATCTCCCTCCTTATGATGGCCCTTGTCACATTATTAATGCATGTCCTCCTGCTCAGCCTTTAGGAATTGATACCTCTACCTTTTTCTGCATTAAAGACTGGACCTTCGGGTCTTCTTCAACCATTGCCCAACACTCTCAGGCAACAAATAATCCTTCCTTGGTTGACTCACCAATAAACTCCACCTCAACACATTTTCCCATTTCCAGAAAGGCCTATCTTGTATACATGAATTGTCAGGTCTAGGTGAGCCTTCTCCAATTAGGACAGTGGTTTTTAACTGATGATAATTTACCTAGGAATCTTGACAATTATATTTCCTTAGATTTACTAAATTTGCCTGGAATTTTTCCTTCAAAAGCAAACTGAGCTTAAAAAAATCTTTTTTATTTCAATAAATTTAAGGGTACAAATGGTTTTTGGTTACATGGATGAATCATATAGTGGTACAGTCTGGGCTTTTAGAGTACCCATGACCCAAATAGTGTACATTGTGCCCAACAGGCAATTTTTCATCTCTCGCCCTCCTTCCCACTCTCCCACCTTCTGAGTCTCCAATGTCCAATGTCCATTATACTACTCTGCATGCCCTTACATACCCATATCTTAGTTTTCACTTGTAAGTAAGAACATGTAGTATTTGGTTTTTCATTCCTTAGTTACTTCACTTAGGATAACAGTCTCTAGTTCCATCCAAGTTGCTGCAAAAGACAGTATTTTGTTCTTTTTTATGGATAAGTAGTATTCCATAGTGTATATATATATATATATATATACATACACACACATACATGTGTATATATACACACACATACGTATGTATATATATACACATATGTATATATATACACATATATATACATATGTATATATATACACATATATATACATATATGTGTATATGTATATATACACATGTACATGTATATCTATATACACACACAAACACATATATGTGTGTGTATATACACACACACACACACACACACACATTTTCTTTATCCATTCATTGGTTGGGCACTTCGGTTGATTCCGTATCTTTGTAATTGTAATTGTGCTAAAAGCAAACTGTTTTGTTATTTTTGTTTTGATTTTCTCATCTCGGATCTCATAGATTTCTGTATTGTGGAAAACTATTTCTTTGACAGAGGATTAAATTTTAAAATATCTATCAAGTGATATCTACAGTTTTTAGACCATTTATTTTTCTGGTGTTTTTTTAAATATAATACTTACGTTTATTTTGGTACATACATTTCCTAATCAGGGCTCACTCTGTGTGGACATTGGGTTGCTGTTTGACATTCATTTATCCCACTGATCTATGACAAATTTACTCATTCTTGGATGTAAACACCAAAATTTCCGGTGGCTCACATGGTGAACTACCAGGGTCATTGGAAAGTAGATGGATTGCTTATTCATGGACCACCTTTTAAAGCCATTATATTTATGAAAATTTTTTTAAACTGCTAAAATTATTCATGAAGTGAATACTGATGGTGCTGAGTGGTAACACATGGAATGAAACACATGAAATGAAACCAGAGAGTATTTGACCCATATAGATAGCCTTGGTGTGAGGTTCATAGATAATACTCACAGAGAGTCTCTGTGGGCTGATCATCATCTCTCAGATCCCTGTTCTGAACACGGTAAAATGTAATCATTTCCCTACTGTAGTCCCTGGAAGGGCTCTTATGCAGTGTGCCTGCCATCCTGACTGGACTGGGGGAAGCAGTGAGACTCAAACATGAAAACTTTACAGATGAGCAGTTGATCTCCCAGTAATATTTAAAATTATGCATGGGTACCATAAGAGATTTCTTCTCCTGTTAATGAATATCTAACAACTTAAACTGTTTATATCCTACTAACAGAGATGATAAAAATATTTTTTCCCTTCTGACATATTCATAAGGAAGCAACTGTCTTAGATTAGGAAAATATTTCAGGCCGGGCACGGTGGCTCACACCTGTAATCCCAGCACTTTGGGAGGCCGAGGCAGGTGAATCACTTGAGGTCAGGAGTTCGAGACCAGCCTGGCCAACATGGCAAAACCCCATCTCTACAAAAAATAGAAAAATTAGCCAGGAATGGTGGCACATGCCTGTAATCCCAGTTACTCAGGAGCCTGAGGCAGAAGAATCGTTTGAACCGGGGAGGCGGAGGTTGCAGTGAGCTGAGATTGCGCCACTGCATTCCACTCTGAGCGACAGAGCAAGACCTTGTCTCAAAAAAAAAAAAAAAAAAAAAAAACAAAGAAAGAAAATATTTTAACACAGATAACCCTAGGGTATCACTTAGGGAACTTGAAAACCTGGGCTCAAGAGTCAATGCATCACATTAAGAGAAAATTGAGAGGACTTTATTTTTATTCCTGAAAAGTGACGGAACAGAAGAGAGAGAAAAAATTGGGGGAGACTAGAGCTGTCACAGAGGAGGCAGCCAGGGAAAACCTCTGGGGATATATGGTAGCTTGGTGCAAATATCTGCTATAATTTCATGTCCATGAGAGCAGGGATGTTTGTCAGTTTTTTTCACTGATAACTCCCAAGCACCATGAGCTGTGCCTGGCACAATGTAAGGATTTAATGTTTTTTATAGAAAAGAGTGAATGAATGAATGAATGAATGAATGAATGAATACACGAGTAGAAATTTTTAGTGTTCAATTTGAAATAGCTTGATCTTGGAATGTAAACTCCTCTCAAAAAAACATTGGCCGACTTGACTATTTTCAAAGTTCTTTGTGAGTTGGTGAATGTTCTGAGAAAACTGAGGCTGAATTTTACATCTGGTAAAATCATGCCAAACAGACAGCACAGGTGGGAGAACATGATGATCCTTCACCCCACCTAATCCAGTGAAGGCAGATAAAGCCCCAGTACATGTGCAGGGATAATTACGATATTTTTGGACTTCCATGAGGGCATAGAATAGGGCTTCAAGCTGATTTTCTCTAAATACTACATGACCTGAAGTTTCCACCTAATGTCCAGGTTTTGTCCATTCATGTACCACCACATGTGAGACTTTGCCTGCATGTACTAGATCAGGACTGTAAGGAACAACAGAATAACACACACACACACACACACACACACACACACACCAATTTAAAAAACCCTCTGATAATATTAGTATAGTACTAAAGGAAAGGTTTAGAAGTTGATTACCCCCCAAGAAAGCATTGCATTTAAGCTATACCAATCCAATGAGAATATACTGGGTCTTTTAAAAATCTTATTACAAAAGAGGCTGGGGGCTGAAGAATGAGATTGGAAGTGACGGATGAGGTGGGAGTAGCAGAGGGGAGCACCATCTCACATCTGGTTGCAGCTCTAAAGCTGTGGCTCAGGCTGACCCTTTGCTCACCTGTGTTGATGCTGCCACACACGTAGGCAGCACTATGCCGCGGGCACTATGTTTGCCCATAGGCTGCTGTCCACGCTGTTGCAAAATACTCCTGTTCCCATAAACTCTGCACAGATCATGCATCACTGCCTTATTTGTGGCACTAATTCACCCATGACCTCCAACCCCTTTCAGGATTTAGAGCACCAAGTCCCTCTGCTGCCACTGCCCATTGTTCCTGTTAGTTTTTCTCATTGTCTCTGATGTTTACCCCTCCAGATGGTGGGGAAATGTACTGTTCTTGGGTTTGCACTTTAGCAGAGGTACCACTAGATTGAGGGGCTCTTGAGCCCTAATAATACTGTTTTGATCTTCCACTCAGCAAACTGGATTGAAGTCTAATTTTACAAAGTTTTGATGTTTTCTCTAGCCCTTTCTTTCCCATAACATGCAAAACTTTCTTCCCAAGGCACACGGTTAAGGGAAACTGAGGCTATTTGTTTCCCTTTATACACAATTTATTTGTGAAGAGAGTATTTTCCAAACATCATTCACAGAAAACACAAACTGTACTTCATCCCAGGTTTCATCTCATTTTTATATCCTTACTTTCCTTGGGTCTTTTTCCCTAAAAACTTATTTTCCATTTATGTTATCTAGCTGTATTGAATATATTTGTACATGTTCTTATTTCTAGAACAAGATGAAGTAAAATTAAGCAAGCATACTACGTACAGGTATACACTCATGCCAAATGTGGCAAGACTTTTCATCGAGTCACTAGGGAGCTTGAGAGCAAGATGGTTGCTCCCATTGTACCACAGGTTCATCACACGATCTTGGCTGACTCTCTTCCCCCTCTGTTTTCATTTACTTTGGCATAAAGGAGTATCATAGCAGTTAACCTATCTCTGGGGTGTGTTCAGGTTTAATGAATAAATGTGTATAATGTCTTCGGAGCACCTCACATGAGATGTGCTGTAACTGCACATTATTAGAGCTGCTATTACAGCACCACCTCGGGACCCTTAGCCTTTAAGCTAGCTCGAGATGGGAGGTCTCTGAAATAATAACAGCCATTCTCCCAGTGTGCCTTTCTCCTGAAACCTCAGAGATCTTAAAGACATTACCTTATTAATGTAAAACTCAGCACGAGATGGATGGGAATGACTCCTGAGTATTTCCTGTTTCCAGGTGGGAGACATCAGGCAACACTTTTGCACTAACACACATTTCACCTGAAATGTGAGCACTTAACCGACGTTCATGTAAGAGAGAACCCCTAATTCATGGTTTCTCTGCAGAGACCTGGCGCTGGGTGATGCTGCTGCGTAGAGTGGCTCCAGTCTAGTATTACTTACGCCTCTCAAGACAGTAATAAAGGAATCAAGCCACATTCATATATTAATAATCATAATGGTGATCATATGTTTTTATCTAGCCATAATTTGGCAGAAGTTTGCTTAAGAAAGCATCCAATTTTTTTGATAGTAATATCAATGGAATGCACCAGAAGCCTCTATTTGTAGTTATTTGGGTTATTGATTACTTTTAAATGGCTGACACATTGGCTCTTATTTCAAATTATGACACACTTTTCATAGATAAGAAATCATTGGCTGAGAATCAGAGTGTATTTGCCTAGAACCTCATTATTTTGAAGGATGAAGAGGCCATTGGCTAAAACAATTACAGTATCAGCCTGCTTAAAAGTAATTCAACTACATTTCTTAAAACTATTCTATAAATCAGACAGCCCTTTCTTACAATTATTCTTAATTAGGAGGCAATAATTTTATGACATTCAGTCTCAGTATTATACTGTCCTTGATGCCTAGTATGATATGCCCTGATGAGTTAAACCTTTCTAATAACGCTCTTCGGGCTCTTTAGTAACAAAGTCTTTTTGAATTGAGCTCCAAATGGACCTGGTTATACTGAAGTCTTCAAGAGTATAATTACTATTACTCATGGTGCTTTCAATGTTGAACGTTTTTTACCTTAAATTTTCTCCAACATTTTTATAAGTGATTTTTAAAGTTAACTCCATAATTCCACTATGTAATACTGGCATTACATACCGAGATGATGGAGATTTCAGTGAGTTGTCTGCTCACACAAATATGTATTGGAAATAGAATGAGCCCCTGGGCTCTCTGTCACTTGGTTAAACCTCGGGCATTTGGCTGACATCATTCTTTGGCATTTGCCTCTCTGCTCTCACTCTTTTACCAACGGTAATGGAAATATGGTTTTCAGCCTCAAATTATCCACATGTGAGGAAAGTAACTCCTTATAACATTCTGCCTTTCCTATTCAAGCCCCACCGAACTCCACATGGCTCCAGCACCTCTATTCTTCAGCTAGTGGGAAAAGAGCCCAGACAAGCTCAATGTCAGACATTTAACTTAGTCTTAGGCCATTGCAGTCACCGATTCCTCATGCTTCATGTAAAGGCAGAAAAAAGACATCAATTTACCCAGGCTAGTTTATAATGATGTATGTTTTGAAAGCATTCCTCCTAGACACCTGCAGCACACAGCCTAGGCTTTGAAGCATGAGATTTGATTTCTCCATTTCAGCATGCAGGCATACAAATATTGTTATTGATCATAAAATTATCCCATCCTTTAAAAATACAGCTACACTATTTGATTAAAGTACTTTCCACTGCCATAAATTTCAGACTGACTCCCCTTCAGTGCAGAAATTCCTTTCCACTTGGTTTTTTAGAGTGTCTGCAATTAATTTCCTTGAGCAATTCTTTAGTCCCATGTCAGTGGATGGTTTAAAAAGGAGGAACTGGCAGGTTCATTTTACTGTCAGCTTAGCAGAATACTAAAGTGTCACCTCTAGTAAAATACAAAGTTTTGCTGCTTTCTAACTTTCTGGAGAAAAGTACATCATCCTCTCTACTGGACAAGAGACCTGAATTGGAGAAAAGCCTGTGGTGACACAGTCTCGGTCTCATCACTCACTCACTCATGTGCAGACATTATTCAGCTCTTCCTGAGTCCTTGTATTCTCTTCTCCCAAGGCAAAGAATCAATTCACCCAACTGGGCTACCAACTGTCCGCATTTAGCAAAAGGGCACCATCACTGTTTGGTGGGAGCCAATCCTAGTATTTGTGTTACAAATCAATTCAAGTTCTGATTCAGAGCTTTCTTAAAAGCCAAAGAAAAGTATTGGGGCCGGTGTATTATAGAATGAATTTTGAGTTTTCCCAGGAATTAAACTTGATTTACCACTAACCAAAACAGAACACTGCAAGCTATTTTTAACAACAGTTCTTTTATTGAAACAATTAGAACAATTTCCTAGTAATTTGAGTCCAAAGATAGGACTTTCCTGGGAATATTTTGAAAATTAGTTTTTAGCATCAATTATTAAGGATAAATTTATATATTTTCCTCTTCGCTACTTTAGATTTGGCCTTAGGAAATCCTTTGGAAGTTGCCCTAAAAAAAAAATCTCTTGGAGCCAGCAATCAATCACAATTTCAGAGTGCTTGATTACCAAAAAGACCAAGAAAGAAAAATCTTTCATCACTCTTCATGTTAGCGTGTGTCAACACTGACAGCAATTTCTACCTATGTTGTGGGTTGGTTGAAAAGATAGATTTGGTAGCAATATTTTTTTCCATGTTTTGAACACAAAAAAAATGGCCTTTGATTTCTGGCCATAGACCTTATTTGATGGACTTGATATTGCTTTCAGTGAAAAAGGAGTAGTTAGTAATAATCATTGTAATTTTAAACCCTAGTGTTTTTATTTATCCCACAGATCAATACCTCTATAGGAGCACTGCTTTCCATCAAAGACACTACGGAGAAACTCTGTTCATCAGCTTAACCATATCCATTTCTCAGCACCAATGATTAAATAATTTCAGCCTGTATGAATTTGTTTGGGGTGTCCTTAAAGTAGGCTAATTCTGTTCCAGTTGAATGTCCTTGATTATATGGTACTCAGAAGGAGATTACAAACACTAGAAACGATTCAAATGCCTTTGTGTTAATTAAATTGCCAGAAATTTTATCATGAGGTTGTAATGATTCCAAGGCCCTGGCAGGACATGGCTCCTTTAAAAGGAGCAACACGCTGGACCCACAGCCTCCCTTTGCTGACTTAGCAGGGCTGCAATCAGCCTGCATGCTAGAGCCCCTGGGAACTGGGCAAAGCAGCCCTTTAGTACTAAGTGGATGTACAGAGGTTTTGCAGGAAGATTTTAAAAATGCGTGCTGAATGTCAAATCTCAAACCTACTCAAATAGGACAAGGTTTTAGAAAACCTTTTTATTTCAAAGTCCAACACTGCTATTAGAACTTGGAAATGCAACTTTTCTCTTCACCTTCACAGCCTGCTAGAACTCATTTCATGAACAATATTTTAGGAATTGTCTATTGATTCTTATCATTGTACTTTCTTTTCCACTCTTTGGAACTTGATAGGAAATGTCCCATGCATTCTTCTCTCCAGTGTGAACTTTGAAAAACCTCTGGGAGAGTATTTTCCCCTGGCTTGGCTTTGAATGTGGGAACATTATGATACAATGTGATAATGAACAATGTGAAACTGTTGGTGCAGTGATAGCAGCCAGGTCCATTGAAAACTGCATGTTCTGAAAGAGGCTGGATGGGTTGCTATGAAATGGGTCTCCCTGGAGGTTTTATTCTTGGTGAACTGTCTCTTCCAATAAGTTATCCAAAGTAAGAAACTTGGATTTTTCTCAATTACAAGCAGCCCTCTTGCTTAGACTGTACATTTTACACTGGAAATTTGAAGCCAGGTAAAACTTTCATATTTCTTTTGGAATCTGACACTACCCAGTTTACCAAGAGATTTGCCAAGATTTGACGAACCTTTCTATGAACCTCGGGAAATTTCACGCTAGTGCTGAAACCGGAAACGAGGCACATTTCACCAGGTGTCAGATTTCCTTCTGACCAGCTAGCCGGGCTCTTCCCCCAGGTTGTATTAATTATTTCCTGCCTCAAGATGCGAGAGAAAGATTAACTGGCCTCACACACTACCAAATAAAATATTTCCATGGAAAAAGGATTCCTACCAAATATGTATCTGAAGAAGATGACTTCACAATATCACATCATTTTTATCTGGACTCATTATTTAACCAGTGGCTTTGTTACAACACGGATAGTGTTCTGTGAAAACGGAAGCACAAATGGGGATTAAAAGTATATTATGACGGTCTAATAATGATAATAACAAGACCCGCAGTAATAGCTTCAGAAGGAAAAGAAGGAAGGAGTGAAGAACTTTTGAAGATGTTCTTAGTAAATTTACCAGTGAATTCAGTGACCCAATAGAGTTCTTGATGTGGAAGAGGAATGCAAAAACAAGCATGCAACTTACAAAATTTTAAAATATTAGTACACCTAGGCAAGCCATTTTGTAATTCTTTCCTTCTTTTCAAATGAATGAGGTTTTTACGTGATATTTATTTCTTAGATGTTTGTGGAAACCAGGCTTCCTCAGCCTCGGCATTACTGGCATTTTGGGCTGGATGACTCTTTGTTGTGGAGGCTCTGTCCTGAGCATTGAAGGGTGTTTAGCAGCATTGCTGCCCTCTATTCACTAGATACCAGAAGCACCGCCCCCGCCACAAGTCATGGCAGTCAATACCCATCTCCAGACATTGCCAAATGTCCCCTGTGAGGCAAAATTGTCCCGGTTAGAACCATTTGTTTAAATCTTGTGTGCCCTATGTCTCCAAATGTTCCAAGTTCTGCAATTTATGTGTCAGTTTTGTTTGTCGTTTGTTTGTTGTCCCATGCATTCAGAGTACTTTATATATATCAAGACTATAATTGCTCAACGTTTCCAAGGAATATCTAGAAACAATGATAGAATCTATGAGTTTGAAGAGACCTTAGGAAAAAGAGGATCATAACAACAGTAGCAGCAGTAGCAACAAACTAAATTCTGAAGTTCAAACCTATCAATGAGGAAACAAAAAATGCCCTAAAAAGAAAGTACAAATATCAACAATCTCTTGAAATTTCTGAAGAGCCAGCATGTGAAAATGATCGCTAGCTTTTTCAGCAAACTACTATGGTTGTGTTGTCCAGTACAATAGTCACTAGCCTATTGTATTTTGTGATTATTTACATTGTATTATGTTGTGATTATTTATGTTGTATTGTGTGACTATTCACATTTAAATTTAAATTAAGTAAAATTAAATAAAATGAAAATTTCAGTTCCTCAAGTCACTAGTGCTGAAAGCCATATGCAGCTAGTGACTGCCCTATCACATGGTGCAGATAATGAATATTTCCATCATGGGGAAAAAGTTCCGGCCAATGCTACTGAGAGTGCAGATGCAACAGGTGGAAATTCCAGTAAGATAAGTTTCAATTTAACATATATTTTAAAGAAACATGTAAAAATTAGAGCTTTGCAACAGTTATTCTCTTCAATAAGGTTTGAGTAGATACCAAGAAAGAATTCTTGCTGAGTAGACTGGTGCAATGGATGAACCGAATCCTCTAGCCCAGACTCAAAAGGGCCTGGTACAAGTTTTTATAATGTTTTAATGTAATAAAATTTTCATAATTTCTAAATACAACCCAATGAAATTGAAAGAAACATTCATATTTTAAAATTGGGACATTTCAAATATTACATATCTTCTCGATTAAGACAATATTTACAAAATGAAGACTGCTTATTTAAAATTTTCCCCTGTGCTAAGACCTGTTCACACCTTATCTGCCTTCCAAAAGAAAGTATATATTATTATGCCAATATTCTCAAGTGAATTCCAGCCACTTATAAAATATGAACCTTGGTTGTATGCCATTTCAGTTCATACAATATCCAAACTCAAGATTTAGTTCTGTATTATGGGAAATGAAAAACAAGGACTCAGGATGCTCAGGGCATGAAAAGGTCATCAGAGTGAAAGTCAAATGCTACGCCAGCTTGAGAGGGAGGATACTGCTCTTATATGTAGCAAAACAACTTCCAGTTAAAGAAAGAAGTCCTCTGGAAGGCATTTGAAATTTAGGTGATAATTGAGGCTAAATTATCCTCTAAAAATACTCCCAAAAACAAAACAAAAATGCTACATATACAGTTGACCCTTGAAAAACATGCATTTGAACTACCTGGGTCCACTTCCACATGGATTTTTTTTTAATAAATATATTGGGAAAAATTTTGGAGATTTGTGTCAATTTGAAAAAACTTGTAGGTGAACCATGTGCATATCCTAGAAATAGCCGAGAAATTAAGAAAAAGTATGTCAGGAATGCATAAAATATATGCAGATACTAGTGTATTTTATCATTCACTGCCATAAAATATACACAAATCTGTTATAAAAAGTTAAAATTTATCAAAACACACACACAGACAATACATGGCATCATTCAAAGTTGAGAGAAATATAAACAAACATAAAGATGCAAAATTAAATCATAACTGCATAAAATTAGTTGTAGTACATACTGCACTACTGTAATAATTTCATAGCCATCCCTGTTGCTATTGCAGTGAGCTCATGTATCTGTTTAAAACATCATGTGATGCTAATGATCCCCACGTGAGCAGTTCCAATTCCATATTGCAGTAAAAAGTGATCTCTTGAAGTTCTCGCATATTTTCCATCATATTTAGTACAATAGCGTAAACTTTGAATAACACCATGTGATCCATAGGAAGCGCCAACAGCGAGGCTGGAAGTGCCCATAAGAAGCAGACTAAAAGTCATGATGTTGCAAAAAAGAGCTGAATTGGTTAACACGTATGGACTGTAGATTGAGGTCTGCAGCTGCAGTTACTGCCATCTTAGATGATTCATCTTGTAAACAGACAACGTAAACTTACAGTATGGAATACAGTACTGTAAATATATTTTCTCTTCCTCATGATTTCTTAATAACATTTTCTTTCTCTAGCTTATTTTATTGAAGGAATACAGTATAGAATAATCATACAAAATACGTGTTAATCAACTGTGTTATCAGTAAGGCATTCTGGTCAGTTAAGTTTTGTGAGTTAAAAGTTTTATGTGGGTTTTCGACTGCATGAGAGCTTGGCACTTCTAACTCCCAAGTTGTTCAAGAATCAATTGTACTACTCTCTTTATTTATGATCTTTTTTCCCCAAAATACAAAGTCCATTCATAAAGCATGCACACATGCACGTGCACAGTTTATAAATCTAATTCACTGAATTCCAGAGAACCAACTGGTACTTATTGAGGACTTTATTTTGTTTTTATGATTTTTATTTATTTTATCTTGTACTATTGGTAAGGCAAAAAGAAGACACAATTCCTGTCCTCTAGGAAGTTTAGTGGTTTAGGTGTATTTTAGTCACACACAAATACAATGAGAGAATATTTGTAGGTAATACAAACACACAGGGCAATTAGAGGTGACGCAGTAAAGAGATTGCTACAACTACAGCAGTCCATGGAGGCTTCGTGGAGGGCATGAGAGGAGTAGGGCTTAGATGCATGTCTGAAGAAGTGAAAACCAAACTCTGGATGAAAGGCAGAATGTGCAAAAGCAAAGCAATATCCCAATGCAAGCAAAGAGGAGATCTGCAAATCTGGGCTAGGATAGGGAAATGATGGTTGAAAAATGGAGCAGGGTCCAATAGTGTGTGGCCTTAAAAGCTAGGTAGAGGATCATACACCTGATGTGTTAGGAAACCGGATGTCTTTACACTCTTGTTTAATTAAGTGGTACAATGAAATAGAACCTAGGAATGTCACTGGGCATAGACCATAGAATTAACTTGAGGATGGGTGGAAGAGAGTGACTGCTAAAGGGTGCCTAGTCATAAGGCTATTACAGGGAATCGAGTCATGAGAAAATGAGTGCTGGGATTTATTTGTGGATGATGGCAAAGGCTGAGGAGGATCATTCTAGTAATGAAGAATATTAAATATTGGTATGGATTAGAGTCAGGAGCTTGACATATCTACTGGCTAAATTCACATATAGGCTTCTTTAAAAAGAAGATAGTAGGCTGCCCGTTTCTCAAAGAATCTTTCAGCCCCATGGTGCTCTGATCCTTAGCAAAGGAGAATCAGAGAGGAATTAGGTTCTTTCTTTTCTCCGTCTTTATTCTGCCATTCCTTGCTGAGCTGCTGGCATGCTGGAGCAGATCACATACTTTCTCTGTGCCTCAGTTTTAGCATCTATAAAATATAAATTGGTTTGTTACCCATCTCACAGCAATGCTGCTGAGCTTGTGAAATATTGGACCCTAGGAAATATTAGACATTGGGAGAAAAAAAAAAACTTGTCATAAATAGGAGACAGAGACCACCTAGAATTAGTACAGACTTTTACCTTTGAGAGCTGTGTATTTCTTATCCCGCAGGTACCCAGAATTCATCATGGACAAATATATTCATGCACACAAACTCAACAGTAGAGAATATTAAAGTCCACATACCTTCTAGCGTTCCAGGATTGCAATGAGTTATAAATGTGAACTTTAAAAAATATATGGTCAAGATAATTTTTCTATGCATTTACTACTCTAGAAAGGAATATGTGAAATGAATGTTAAGACAAAATGACAGATATTCATGAGCAGTTGTTAGAAAGTGAGAAGAAGTAAATCATTTCTTTATAACCAACACCACTAAAAACCAATTACCATCTCCTGGCCATCAAGCACAACACTCCCAACCTAGGAGAGGACTACTGTATTACTGTATGGCACTAAGAGGCCACACAGGAAATATTACACTCATGGTTGGAAGATACTGATGTCAAATAAAATTTCTCAGAGGACATCTAGTTCAACCCTTTCACTTTACGTGGGGAAGAATCTGATGCACTCGATGATTAAGTGGCAAGTCCAAGGTCCCAGGGTAATTAGTGTGAGGGGCAGAAGTGGAATCCTCAGTCCAGGGACACACTGCTCACTTTTTGTGGGTCAGAATTGGCCTGGGTGCCATATTGAGCAATCATGGACGTGCCATTCCTGAAAGTGATATGATTTCTTCCTCTGAGGTTCCAACCTTGCCAGAAGACCAAAACTGAACAATGGTAGCAAAGGGATGGAAAAGTAAGAGTAAGGCAAAGATACGGAACATTCAGATTAAAGGTCTCCTCGGAGGAGGTCTGGTTATCTCTACTGCTTGTCCTCATTACAAATATCTAGTCCTAGCGGCCTGCAGGAAGGAAAAGGAGGAGTTACATCATAATTTGTATTAGAGATAAAATATCTGCTAGAGCAAAACATAAAGAAACTTAAGGGGGAAATTTCTCTTTTTGATGTATTAGAAAATATGAAGGGTTGCTATTGAGAAGTCAGAAATAGGGACCAAAAAAATGAAACGAAGGGAGCAAACTTAATATCAAGACTTTGGAGAGTAGAATGTTGTGACAAAGAGGAGAAGAGAAACTGTATCATTGGATTCACATGTTGGGCATGAGAAGGAACCTTCCAAATAAGGTGAATCAAGATCTTCTGAAAAAAATAAATTGTTGGCTTCACAGAATACTAAGAAAGCTTCACAAGTTTTGGATACCCTTGAAGTGAGATAAGGGGCGTCCGTATTCTAACAGAGATAGTAACTCTCGGGAAAGGATGTATGAGCTTCTCACGTGTTGACTTGGCACGACAGTAGTGTAGCAGCACAGCAGTATGCAGTGTCTGAAGGAGAATTTGCTTATGTTTCTTAACCAACCAACTCTGCCACTTTTGCGTATTCACTTGAACCAATAATTAGAGAGATAAACAATAAAGCAAAAAAAAAAAAAAAAAAATTGAAAGAGAAACACAGAATCTCTACCTGGGGATTCTGATTCCCTGAGAAGGATTAAGAACATCCAGACACATGTACTATCTGAAAATTTTCTTTGAATTTATTCTCGTGGCATAGTAAGAAAAAGTATTTAGAGGTTGTTGAATAACCACTCTTTTTTTCAGAGGCATATCACGTAGTATATAAAATATAGTCAAAGGGTGCTTGGGGGAGTGTTATTGATATGCTTATTTATAGATTTGACAACATGATCAAAAAAGTATTAACTTGAAATTTGAAAAAGAGAGATAATTACTCAGATAAATTGATAAAGATGGAAATTATCAAAAGCAGCAGATAACACATATGAAAAGTATTAATTCAAGAGAAAAGTGACAGGGAATAACATTAAGCAATATTAAGCCTTGAATTCTTCTATTCTAACTTACAGAAAATGCTACGGTAAAGCA
The DNA here is from genome assembly GCF_028878055.3 of Symphalangus syndactylus. Lineage (NCBI taxonomy): Eukaryota > Metazoa > Chordata > Mammalia > Primates > Hylobatidae > Symphalangus > Symphalangus syndactylus. The sequence continues at coordinate 117,679,203 of NC_072424.2, read as the reverse complement.
GGCTTCAAATTTTTATACAAGAGACCACCTAAGCCTTGTGTACTAATAAAATTTTAAACATAGCAATGAACATTGTGTTTACCAAATCAGACTTATCAGAAGTGGTAAGAGTATGGTACAGTAGAACGAGACACGCAGTTGTACAAAATTTCATTAGCTACCAAGGTAAACTGGAGAAAAGGCCATCTAGGTGAAAATTTGAAAGAGAGAGAGGGAAAGAAAGAATATAACAGTGTGAGGATGCTTTTGGTGTGGAATGACTACTTGTCCTTGGCTGTCTTAAATCTCATCTTAAATTTTTTTCCAAGTGTAATCGCTAATAGTGTATATTTCAGTCTCAAAAGTGTCCTGGTTTGAATAAAAAGCATGTGGTGTTCCTAGCTAATGGTAAATATAGACTGTAAATTTAGATTACATTTGTAAATGCATAGTATGCTGATTTTTTTAAAAAGTGCTGTGTTCAAACCTAGTTTTTATACATTTTTAAAAAGACTAACAAACTAGGGTAACCCATGCTAGTAAGAAGCTGTGAATTATGTCAGAAGAAAATCCACTTAAGAACTGAAACAAGAAAAGACTTCAGTCTAGCATGATATTATCTTTATTCTTTTAATAAGAGTTTCAAGAAATAATGATAATTCAGCTTCACCTTAAACATTGTAGTAGGGAGATCTTTGATTAATGGATACAATTTACGGAAAGGCAGATTTCAATGAATTGTAAACAAGTTCTTTCTAGTAGTTAGAGCTGTTGTTAAAAGGGATGAACTACTTTGACAACTTATGACAGCTCAATTGGAGGCTGGATTTCTGCCAGTCATGGATGATACAGAAGGAAATCTCATTTTCCTGGAAGTCTGGACTAAAGTACTCTCAAGATTTTATGTATCCACAACTTAACTCTTCAGCAAATGAATAGTGTGCCTGTTCTCTGAGATTTCTGTATCACAGCAAAGGCACATGGCCAATATCCACTTAGAGATATAGACTCATAAATAAATAATATTTATTGTTTATAAATTTGTAAGCAAATAATATTTATTAAGTACCCACTTTATACCAGAGTCTTGCACATATAGCACTATATTTAATCTTCATAATAAGCATGGGAAAGTCACTGTTAACCCTTCCTAACAGATAACGAAGATAAGGTTCCAAAGGCTTTTGATGTCACCAAAGTTACTCAGTTAAAAGTTGGGAGAACTGGAATTCCAATAAATATACTGTGAAATCAGTCTATTCAAGTCAACTTTCATTTTGTGCTCCTAACACCCTAGCAGTGTACCCTCCTGGGGGAAGTGCTAAAATGCTGTGTTGTTTCATTTTTCTGTATTTCCCTTAAAATTTCTACAGCTTAGCTGTGTGCTGCAGAAAATTAAATATCAAGTGATATCAGAGGAATGTGCTCTAGAGTGTCTTCCTCTCCCACTCTGTGTGTGTGACCTCTTTTGGTGATCCAACACCTTTCTCACTCCTACAACTAAAATTAAAACAGTGGAAAGTGTTTGCCTTAAAGTACACGTTCTCTTAATGAAACACAAGTGGGTTTAAAGGTCAATAGATTAACAAGGGAACACAGTGTTTCTTATCTGGTGGGCCGAGTGATGGTACTAGCACTGGCATTTGGGGAATAAGAAAAAAAGAAGTTTTGGGGTTATATGACAGAGAACAGGAATATTGTGTGAGATGAGAGAAAAATGAGGGGGTGGATGAATGAAGCAAGGGAAGTGTTTTAAAGTCACATTCAGGGCCGGGCGCGGTGGCTCACGCCTGTAATCCCAGCACTTTGGGAGACCGAGACGGGCTGATCACGAGGTCAGGAGATCGAGACCACCCTGGCTAACAGGGTGAAACCCCGCCTCTACTAAAAATACAAAAAATTAGCCGGGCGTGCTGGCGGGCGCCTATAGTACTAGCTACTCGGGAGGCTGAGGCAGGAGAACGGCCTGAACCTGGGAGGCAGAGCTTACAGTGAGCCAAGGTCATGCCACTGCACTCCAGCCTGGGCAACAGGGAGAGACTCCATCTCAAAAAAAAAAAAAAAAAAGAAAAGTCACATTCAGGCTAGTCGTAATCCACAGAACATCAATGCTATGATTAAGAAATCATTTGCCCTAGAATCACTGCAAAATAATAAATAATATCAAACTTCATAGGTATGCAGCATTTTTGCTTTATGGAACATGTTCACTTGTATTATCTTATTGGATTGTCATGATATTTATGGAAAATATACATAATTGTCTCCCATTTTACCAAAGAGGAAACTGGGCTCCAGGGACATGAATGACTCACCAATGTCCGTAAATCAGGAGCAGTCCAGTAATGTTTTTCCACTACATTCCTTTTATTCTACAAATACAGTATCTGCTCCTTTGAAGAGCACTTCTTCTGCCTGATATGAAATTGCATATAAAAATAAGAGTTTTCATTCTTTACAGAAATTCTAAGCCCAAACTTGTTTATAAAAGGACTTGGGTGTCATCTCTGTTTTTATACTGTACATAATTTTTAAGTTGATGTTTCTTTTTTCTGTGTATGATTATTCACAATGAATCATTCCATTTGGCGATTGCAGATTAAAATCTTAAGGACTCTATACTGAAAAAAAAATCGAAAGGAAGTAGAAGATTACCTTTCACTCAGGCTCGTGACCCACTCATTCCAAGGTGATCTATCTCTGGGCTGCCAAGCCAATCTTGGCCAGCTTTTATTTTTGCTATTGAACCAGGTCATCTGAAGTATTCCACACCAGGGATCAAAGAAAGTCACACTTTTTTTTGTCAAGATGAGCTTTATGGAGCAAACCGGCCATTGAACTGCTTTTACGACCAAGAAATCATTTGTCTGCCAGGCAATGTGATTTGCTGAGTTGAGCCATATGATTTCCAGTAATATTTTCTTTTCAAGATTTTCTTTTAGTCTTGAAACATCTTGTAAATATCAACACAGGTAGCAATATACACAGCAATATAGCACTATATTTAATCTTCATAATAAGCATGGGAAAGTCACTGTTAACCCTTCCTAACAGATAAGGAAGACGAGGTTCCAAAGGCTTTTGATGTCACCAAAGTTACTCAGTTAAAATCTGGGAGAACTGGGATTCTAATAAATATACTGTGAAATCAGTCTATTCAAATCGACTTTCATATTGTGCTCCTAACACCCTAGCAGTGTACCCTCCTTTGAGAAGTGCTGATAGTTATTTATACCTGTTCCTTTACAAAGGAAAAAAAAAATGGAGTCATTGGCCTACACATTGACTGAGACACAACACAAAGGACTTTGAGATAGTTCAGTTACCTTTCAAAATGAGATGAATGGAGTCAAATTAGAAGGTTTTCTGGTGTATTTTGATTTTTCTGAGTTTATTCTGTCATGTGTTGAGCCTTCTCGAGTTCTTCATATGGAATCATTTGAGAATCAGTGGGGCTTACCAAGCCGGGTTACATTGTTAGAACTGGAGAATTGGAAGAATTAATTTACTTTAGGAGAGATTTCAAGGTACACTGAAGATGAGGATAAGAGATGTAGCTTTATCTCGGCATAATCTTATAATGGCCTTTCCACATGCATGAATGTATTACAAGCAAACGCAAAAACACTCCTTTCCTTATATTGTATTGATTCGGAGATGACGGAGGGAACTGCAAATTGCCCACCAAAATATATACTTTCCTTCTTCCATAAAATTAGCCCATGGCTACATTGCTACACTGTTCTGCGGCCTCCCATGCAGTTAGATATGGCCATGAGATCCATTTCCCACAAATGGATGGCAGGGAAAGTGATGTCTGCCATTTCTAGATCTGAATTTTAAAAATATGTTGTGACTTCTCTACCCTCTCTTCCTCCTACCTGCTGGCTGGTACTCAGGATGTGATGGCACCTTTATTTGACCGTGCAAGCATGGAAAATGCCCAGATGATTGCACATCTGCCTCTACAGCTTAAACTGGTCACATTTTACTGGAAAGCACAATAGACTTCTATCTTCTTTACAACACTGAGTTTGGGGCCATTCTGTTATAGCAATGTGACCTTTACCCTAATTAAAACAGAGGCTGACTAAAAAGTCCATGAGCCAATGACTAATATCTCCATAAAGGAAAATATAACAGCTTACATAAAGTCCAAGATTCAGAGCAGCAGTAGTATTTCCAACTTACTATCAGGATTCAAACAGAACTCAGTCCTCAAAGCTAATACAGTGTATATAAAGAGGCACCCTGATTCTTTGCAGATTTTGCATTTCTTGTCTTTCCCTAGAACTGCATCCACTTTGAAACATACAGCTCATGGTTTGTAGAATCCTCCATTCCTGGGTGTGTCTTGGTCATCTGTTCTAAGACTATATGCTATACTTTGCCAGATGCTAGAAACAGCACAGTGACCCAGCCTTCAATGGAGACATTAACTAAATTGAAGGTGATGGCATAGAACATCATTTTATAATAAGGTTTCTTTAAATGAGTATGTGCCAGGTATTTTTTAGCTGAAGCAGAGGAAAGTCCTAGAGTTATGAAAGTGCTGAAGTCCTGTTACTTACATGTAAAACCTGACAAAATCACTTCTTGTGCCCTAAATTGCATGAGGCAAGTTAATTCAACAGTTTTCAGTCATCCACTCAGTGTTGGGCACTGTACTGGGTGTATATATAGGGATATGAAGATAAATAAAACACAGACTCTGTCTTGAAGAATTTATATATATATATATTACAACTTAGCCAGAGAAGAGCCACATGTCAATCACCACTTCCCAATTCTGGCATCAAAACCTGATCCTTGTTGCCCTACTCTACTTTCTTGTTCTCCATAGCACTTTTTATCTTTTGACATATTATATAATTTACTTATCATATTTATTGTTTTGTCTTCTCACCACCACCACTAGAATTTAACCTCCAGAAGGGAACACCTTTTGTTTTGTTCACTGTGCTATCTCAAGGAGCTAAAACAGTGTCAGACATGCAGTAGCCCTCCAATAACTATTTGTGAAATAAATGTCACCCAAAAGGGTGACAGATTCAAGCACTAGTGTCACATGACACAGACATAGGATGGATTGGGAGGAAAATTACAAACACAGAATAGAGTGCAAGCAGTCATATGAACTCTCTAATCCTGCAGCTTAGATCTGAGCCATCAACGGTCTTCATGTTTCACAGCTGACATTCCAATAGAGAGGGTTCCTCACTCTGCAATGCATTTATGTAGCAATGGAAGCTTCCTGGTTGAAGAATAAACCATGTTAGAAGGGGGTACCTGCTGAGCCTATGACTGATGTCCTGTTTTTTGGTAAATCTAACACAAACCTGCTGAGTTACCAAAAATGAGGAGGATATGAGCCTTCAGAGCGATTCTAATCTTCTTCTCATTAATGATTTACAAATAAATGATAAATCAAGAAAGAATTTAGTTTCCACAATCTACTAATACTTGAGCAATAGTTTTTAGTCTACTATAGGACCTGTTTGAGGGAAACAGAGAAAGAGTTAAGAAACATTAACTATATCCTGTTTCCTGACCCCATACTGAAAGCTACCATTTCTACCATCAAGGACTATCTGGCTATTTTTTGTGGGAAAAGACCCACTTCACTGCCAGGATACTGAGTGCCCCAAATTTAATGTTTGCATGAGAGAACTAGCAAAATGCTAATGGCGATGCTTCTTTTTTTATTTCATTCTAGAAATTTCAGTGATCTGCCAATATAACAAGAAAGGTAGGAGGGACTGTATTTGAAGATGTTAACAATATTAGATCAAAGAAAAATGGTGACCTGTGGAAAAATAACATCAAAAGGAATGAATTTCATTTTGATTTCCAGAAATCAAGGAATAAAATATATACTGAAGTCGATCAATGATTTTCAGTGAGTTTAGCACCAGTATTGGGTATATAGATAAAAAATAGTTTTCATCCTTTTTACTAATACCAAATCTTAATTTTATCTTTGCTCCCTTTTTCTTGGTTTCCCATTTCAATCTCCACTGTTACATTTTCCATTGTGACTACAGCAAGGAGGGCAAAGTGGCTGTATTACAAAAAGTTCTGGAGGTAGACATTTCACTTACAAGGGTAGAAAGGTATAATTTGCATGAGTAAGGAAGTTCTTAGGTTGTTTGGGTTTTTTTACCCAAAAAACAATTGAATCAACCTATTTGGGTGCAAAAAATAAACCCCCTCCCAAGCACATGATCTGGAAGAAGATTGTAAAATAATAAGATAATCAGGTTGGAAATTTAAGATCCTGTTGTCAGCACAGGAGAGAAAATAAGGGACACATGAACAATAAGAAGATGTGAGAAGATTGTGGAAAGAGATGAGTACCACCAGTATAATGAAAGTGATAGCCAATAAGAAATATGACCACTGAGAGTGTCCTCATGATGCGAGATGCTCAATGCATTGCTACAACACTAATTTTTGACATCAAATTTGAAATTAATGTATGCTTTATTGATTAAATAAACTCACTGATGTGGTTTGGCTGTGTCCCCACCCAAATCTCACCTTGAATTGTAGTTCCCATAATGCCCACGTGGGAGGGACCCGGTGGGAGGTAATTGCATCATGGGGGTGGTTACCCCCATGCTGCTGTTCTCATGATAGTGCTGAGTTCCTACGAGATCTGATGGTTTTATACGGGGCTTTTCCCCTTTTTTCCTGGCGCTTCTTGCTGTCTCCATGTGCAGAAAGACATGTTTGCTTCCCCTTCAACCACGATTGTAAGTTTCCAGAGGCCTCCCCAGCTATGCTGAACTGTGAGTCAATTAAACCTTGTTTCTTTATCAATTACCCAGTCTTAGGTATGCCTTTATTAGCAGTGTGAGAATGGACTAATATACTCACTAACCATAAATGTTTAGTAAAACAAATACTTTACAACAATAACTTTGTATTAGTGTTGAAATTATTTTCTTCTCTGTGTTATAGTAACTTTCTACTCTCTTCAAACTTTCAGAAAGGACTCTTCTAAATCCTACATCTTGAGTTAGTTGTATGTAACAGTCATGAAAGAAGAGGAGGGGTGAGTGAAGAAAGCAGCTGCTGAGAGGGATTAGCAATGTATGAAGCAGACTATGGGTTGGTCTGACCAGAAGAATATAGAAATTACTGAGCTTTCCCACAGAGATATGATCCATATTGGATATGAAAGTAAGGGGTAACCCCCGAGGATCAGAGAACATACGGATTTTCTGAGTTACAGCTGGGCCTCTCATCTGGAATTGCTATGAGCACTGGTGCATACTCACCAATATTCTGAACCAGTCAATACCTAAGCTCTGAGCCAGAAGTATATCCTTACCATGGGTGCAAAACAGTCACTGAATGAGCCATGGAGTTCTGTCACACAGCAATTTGGGGATGGTGGCAGCAACTCCCTTACCAGATCAATATTGGGATATAGTTTCGGGAATCTTTCCTGTTAGCTTATATCTTGTAATTCCAGTCTTGCCCATGATTCCATGAACAATATTTCTTGTATAACCAGGTGGAGTGAATTTTGCTCTTTACAGTTAGAAATCTTAACAAATATAACATCCTAACCCTGAACTTTTTGCATGAGATAAATCTCTTTTTGGTCATCAGGCATGATGGAGGCAGAAGCCCAGGTCATTGCATTTCTATTATAGGCAGAAACTGTGGAAACTGAGATTCACATATAACATTTTTTAAACTATGCACCAGGCTGAGACGGGGAGATCACTGGAGGTCAGGAGTTGAGACCAGCCTGGTCAACATGGCAAAGCCCTGTCTCTACCAAAAATACAAAAAAATTAGCTGGGTGTGGTGGCACATACCTCTAATCTCAGCTACTCGGGAGGCTGAAGAATGAGAATAGTTTGAACCTGGGAGGTGGAGGTGCCGTGAGCCAAGATCACACCACTGCACTCCAGCCTGGATGACAAAGAGAGACTCTGGCAAAAACAAAAAACAAACAAACAAAAAACACTCTGCAACAGAGGGAAGCCTTCCCAATATGCTAATATTAGAAGAAGTCCTGTCCCAGGCTTATTTTCCTCCACCAAGTTCACCATATTTACACAGTTCATTTTAAAAAACACTATAAAATATGACCTTCTCTAAGCCATTTCAACTACATATGCTACTTCCTACATTTTCTCACCCTTCTGCTTTTATTATAACATTTCTACAATTTCATGGTGTAAAATTGTTATATTTGGTTCCATAAGCATAATTCCCACAGTTGTTGTGCATTAGTTTAATGTTTAAATGTATTCGCTCCTCACCATGACCCCATTTATCTTCACTTCTAAATTCCTATTTTGTTTGGCTGAAGTCTGTCCTCTGGTAGTTTTTACAAGAATGTTTATGGAAACAATATTTCTTGATTTCTTGTATGTTCAAAAATATTTTTCCTTGTTTTTTGTTATCGCACAGTGGTATAGCTGGACATAAAATATGATGATGTTCCTTTCTATTAAAACTTTGTAGACATTGCTCCACAGTCGCTAGCATTGGATGCAGTTCTAAAGAAGTCTGAATCCAAACTTACTGTTTTTCTTCCTTAAACATCAGGTTATTTTTTTCTTTTCTTGCCTGATGGTTCACAGGAGTGTTCCGATATGATTATGTCCAATAAATGTTCTCAGGAAAGATCTGAAGTTGATCAATTAATGTCAGTTTTTTCTCTGACATGTTCTGCTCTCAATTGTTAGAACATCTTTCATTATTCTAAGAAAGATTTCTTTGAATTTACTGGTGGAAATTTTATCTTTTTAATGTGCATTAGTTTTACATCTATTGAGGCTTTATAATTTTTCACATTTTCCTACTAATCCTTTGAAACTTTCTTTTTTTCCTACTTAATTTTGCTCATTTTTGTCAAACGTCTGCTGTCTTAATTGTGTTCTTAGCTGCTTCCAAAAATACTATTTTTAAGGTGATTTTATTTTTCTCTTCAATTTTTGTTTTAGTGGTGGTGAAATTGGATATGATTTTTACATTTACTGAATAAATAACACATGAATAATGTTCAAAATTTAGGCAGCAAAAGGTCTATACCCTTAAGCCCCAATTCTAGTGCCTTTCCCTATAAACAACAAATGCTCTTCTATATCTTCCTCCATGTATAAGCAGCAAAAATATTATTTTTCTTTTTTACACAAATGGTGGCACACCCTATATATACTGTTCTGCATTTTGATTTTGTTTTATATTTAAATGTATCTTGAAGATCTTTCCATATTAATATATAAAGAGCTTAATTTCTTCTTTCTTTGTCACTTCTTTTCTTTCACACTTGTTGATATTCTTTTGTATTATTCAACCTCTTATAGACAAATATTCAAGTTATTTTTATTCCTTTGTCATTATAAACTATATTGTACTAAATAACTTTACAGGTATGTTATTTCACACATGTGATATGTTTATTGGATGAATTCTTAAAGGTGTAATTGCTGAACTAAAAGGTATTTGCATTAGTAATTTGCATAAATATTGCCAGGTTATGATCAGTAAGAGCTGTTCTAATTCACACTCCCACCAGTAGCATACCAGTTTTCTCACGCCCATGCTAACACTATGTATTATGAAACTTTTACTCTTTGCCAACTAGATAGGTAAAAGATATTATTTATTGTTGTGTGTATTTGCATTTCTCATGTTATGTGTGAGTCAGGCACATAGTTGCACATTTAAGATTTGTATTTTCTTTTCCTTTCATTCTTATTTATATCCCTAATCCATTTTTATTGAGTTATTGGTCTTTTACTTTCTGTATATATTATGGAAATTATACATAACAAAATTTTTTGAAAGTTTCTTGCTCATCTTTTAATGTGGTTAATAAAATTTTAAGTAGATTTTTATCCTGAATAATCTATCTTTTTATGATTATTGCAATTTATATCTTACTTAAAATTCTTGTCACTCTAATATTATTTATTTCCATGTGACTGTTTTTTTCAAATGCAATCTGTTCAGTAATGCATCTTTTCTCCAATGATTTGAGATGCTACTCAAGTGCACTGAACTGTTTCTGGACTTTTATTTCTGTTCCATTGAGTTATCCATCCATTTGTTTGCCATTACCACACTGGTTTGATTTATGTCACTGTATGATATGTAATTCTTCTTATTTAGAATTTTCTCTGCTTGTTTATTTTTTATATGAAATCAAAATTCAAGTTGTTTAGATCCCTCAAAATCATCTTAGCATCTCATTGCTATTATACAATAGCAATTAAAGTTAACACATTAACTTTAATAAAATTGTAACTTATGTTATATTGAATCTTTCAACCCAAAAATATTATGAAGTTTTCTTTGTTCAAGTCCTTGTGTCACTCAGGAGTGCCTTAAGTTTTCTTTTATAGAGATAGTGCTTATTTCTCAAATATATTCTTAGGTATAGAAATCTCTGTCCAATCATTAGAAGACCACTAAGGCAACCCAACACAGACTCTAGTAGCCACAGCCAACATAGAATACAGACTTTATGGAATTAGTTCATGAAAGTCATTCAGGAAACAAACAGCACCAACAACAAACCCTGAGGAGTGAGCAGAATCTTATTTTCATAATTAAACATAATATTATTTTAAATGTCCAGTTTTTAACAAAAATTTTAGTACACAGAGACATTGGCAAGTATGGTTTATAAACAGGAGAAGAAAAATATACCCAATAGAAACTATTCCTAAAGAAATTCAGATATTATATTTACTAGATTAAGATTTAAATTCAAGTATTTTAAATAAATTTGAAGAACTAAAATAAACCAGGTTTAAAGAACTAAAAGAAAAATATCAGAAGTATGTCTCATCAAATAAAGAATATTCATAAAGTGATAGAAATTTTTTTTAATGAACAAATAGAAAATCTGGAGCTCAAAAGTAGAGTAAATAAAATAAAAATTTACTACAGGGCCACAACAGTGGATTTTAGCTGGTAGAAGAAAGAATCAGCAAACTTGAAGATAGTTCAGTTGAAATTACCTTGCCTGAGAAACAGAAAAAGAATAAAGAAAAATGAATGGAGCCACAGAGATCTGCGGGACACCATCGGGCATACTAACATAATTGGAGTCTCAGAATGAGCAAAGATGAAGAAAGGGGTAGAAAGAATATTTAAAGAAATAATGGCAGAAAGATTCCCAAATTTAATAAAAAAGTAATTTTCACATCAGATAAATTCTTCATGAATTCAAGATAGGATAAATTCTATGAAATTTACACCTGAACACATCATAATCAAACTATTGAAAGACAAAGGTAGTGAATCTCAAAAGCAATAACAGAGAAATAATTCATCGCCTATAAGGGATTCCCAATAAGATATCAACTGATTTCTCATGTGAAACTATGGAGACCAGCAGGCTGTAGGATGACATATTCAAAGTGCTGAAAGAAAAAGACTGCCCACAAAGAATTCTACATCTGACAAAGGTATAATTTTAAAAACAAGGAGAAATTAAAATATTCTCAGATAAATAAAAACTGTTGCTAGCAAAACTTCCCGGTAGCATACTAGACAGTAAATTATATCTACATAAAGAAACGAGAGCCGGGCATGGTGGCTCATGCCTGTAATCCCAGTACTTTAGGAGGCCGAGATGTGCAGATCACGAGGTCAGGAGATCGAGACCATCCTGGCTAACATGGGGAAACCTCATCTCTACTAAAAATACAAAAGATTAGCTGGGCGTGGTGGCAGGCGCCTGTAGTCCCAGCTACTTGGGAGGCTGAGGCAGGAGAATGGCCTGAACCCAGGAGAGGCAGAGCTTGCAGTGAGCCAAGATAGCTCCACTGCACTCCAGCCCAGGCGACAGAGCAACATTCCATCTCAAAAAAAAAAAAAAGGAACAAGGGAAACCACACAGGTAAATATATAAAAGACAGTATGGGCTGGGAGTAGTGGCTCATGCTTATAATCCCAGCACTTTGGGAGGCCAAGGTGGCAGAATTGCTTGAAACTATGAGTTTGAGACCAGCTTGGGCAACAAAATGAGACTTTGTCTTTACAAAAAAGTACATAAGTAAATAAATAAGCCAGACATGGTAATGTGTGCCTGTAGTCTTAGCTACTTGGGAGGCCAAGGCAGGAGGATCACTTGAGGCCAGGAGTTTGAGGCTACAGTGAGCTATGATCTTTTTTTTTTTTTCTTTTTTTTTTTTTTTTTTTTATTATACTTTAGGGTTTTAGGGTACATGTGCACAATGTGCAGATTTGTTACATATGTATCCATGTGCCATGTTGATTTCCTGCACCCATTAACTCGTCATTTAGCATTAGGTGTATCTCCTAATGCTGTCCCTCCCCCCTCCCCCCACCCCACAACAGTCCCCGGAGTGTGATGTTCCCCTTCCTGTGTCCATGAGTTCTCATTGTTCAATTCCCACCTATGAGTGAGAACATGCGGTGTTTGGTTTTTTGTCCTTGCGATAGTTTACTGAGAATGATGTTTTCCAGTTTCATCCATGTCCCTACAAAGGACACGAACTCATCATTTTTTATGGCTGCATAGTATTCCATGGTGTATGATCTTGCCACTGTATTCCAGCCTGAATGACAGCGCAAGACCAGATCTCTAAAAAACTTTAAAAAATCAAAGACCGTATAAGTGTATTTTGTATGTATAACTCTTTTTTTTCTTATCTGACTTAAAAGACAACTTTTAAGAATAAAGAATAATTATAAATCTGTGTTGATGGATATACAATGTAATTATTTCACAATAATAGCAAAAAGGAGAAGGGAGGTAGGGATAAGGCTTTATATAAGCAGACGTATTGTATGCTATTAGACAAATAGAATTGTAATATATTAGATGTTAATTGTAATCTCTAGGACAACCTGTAAAAACAAGTCAAAATATGTAATAACAGAAATAACAAGGGAATTAAAATGGTACACTAGAAAGCATCTGTTTAAAACAAAAGAGATAGTAATGAAGGAAATGAGAAAGAAGACATATACAGTAAACAAAAAGTAAAATGGCATATATAAATTATTTTAGTAATTACATTAAATTTAAATGGATTAACTGCTCCAATAAAAAGGCAAAGATTCACAGAATGGATTAAAAATATGGGCCAACTCTACGCAGTATGCAGTAGACAAACTATTCTTTTTTTTTTTCTTTTCAACTTTTATTTTAGATTGAAGCAGTACATGTGCAGGTTTGTTCCATGGGTAAATTGTGTGTTGTGGGGGTTTAGTGTACAGATAATGTTGTCACCCGGGTAAACAGCATAATACCTGATAGGTAGCTTTTTGATCCTTACCCTTCTCCCACGCTTCACCTTTAAGTAGGCCCTGGTGCGTGTTAATCCCTTACTTGTGTCCATGTGTACTCAATGTTTAGTTCCCACTTATAAGTAAGAACATGAAGTATTTGGTTTTTTGTTCTGCAACAATTTGCTCTCTAGCTCCATCCATGTTGCTCCAAAGGACATGACCTTGTTCTTTTTCATGTCTGTGTACTATTCCAAAAACAGTATATTTTCTTTATCCAGTCCATCATTAATGGGTCCCTAGGTTGATTCCATGTCTTTGCTATTGTGACTAGTGCTGTAATAAACATATGTGTACATATATCTTTATGGCAGAATAATTTTTATTCCTTTGGGTATATACCTAATAATGGGACTGCTGAGTCAAATGGTAGTTCTATTTTAAGTTCTTTGAGAAATCTCCAGAATGCTTTCCATAGAGGCTGAACTAATTTACATTCCCATCAGCAGCATATAAGCATTCTGTTTTCTCTGCAACCTCACTAGTATCTGTTATTTTTTACTTTAGTAGTAGCCATTCTATTTAGTGTGAGATGGTATATCATTGTAGTTTTCATTCGCATTTCCTTAATGATTAGTGATATTGAGCATTTTTTCACATGCTTGTTGGCTACATGTATGTCTTCTTTTGGGAAGTGAAGAGCCAAACTTCAGATTCAACAACACAAGTTAATTGAAAGTAAAATGATGGAAACAGATAGAACATGCAAACTGTAACCACAAAACATCCAGAATGGTTATATACAAATCAGGCAAAATAAACTTTAAAACAAAAATTGTGGCAACAGACAAGGAAGGACATTTCATAATGATAAAAGGGTCAATACATCAAGAAATGACAATCGTAAACATATATTCACTTATTAACTGAGATCCAAAATAGATAAAGTAAAAATTGAAGTTGAAGGAAGAAGTAGAAAATTCAACAATAATGGCTGTAGCCTTCAGTAGCTTACTTTATTTATTTTATTTTATTTTATTTTTATTTTTTGAGATGGAGTCTTGCCCCTGTCACCAAGGCTGGGGTGCAATGGCATGATCTTGGCTCACTGCCTCCACCTCCTGGGTTCAAGCGATTGTCCTGCCTCAGCCCCCTGAGTAGCTGGGATTACAGGTGCCCACCACCCACGCCTGGCTAATTTTTGTATTTTTAGTAGAGACGGGGTTTCACCATGTTGGCCAGGCTGGTCTTGAACTCCTGACCTCGTGATCCTCCTGCCTAGGCCTCCCAAAATGCTGGGATTATGGGCGTGAGCCACCGCACCTGGCCCAGTAGCTTACTTTAAATAATGAATAGGACAACTAGACAGAAGATCAACAAGTAAGACTTGAACAACTAGACATAACTGGCATCAATAGAACACTCTACCCCAAAGCAGCAAAATACATATTCTTTTCAGGTATACATGAAACATTTTCCAGAATAAACCATGTTAGGCCATAAAATACATCTTAATGAATTGAAAAGAATTGAAATCATGCAAAGTGTGATCCTTAATCAAAATGTAGTAAAATTATGGATTAATAACAATACATTTTGGGAAATTTACATATGTGGAAATTAAATAACACACTCCTAAATAGCCAATGGCTCAAGGAAAAAAATCAAAGAGAAATTATAAAATACTTTGAGATGAATGAAAATAAAGACATAACAAACCAAACTGTATGGGATATAGCTAAACCAATTTTTAGAGGTATATTTGGAAAACAAACTAAATTCAAAGAAAGCAAAAGAAAAAATAAATATCAGAGGAGAACTAAATTAAATAGAGAATTTTAAAAATGAGAGAGAAAATTGATTTAAAAAGTTTGTTCTTTGAAAAGATCAATGAAAAAAATTGAAAACTTTTAGATAATTTTACCTACCAATTACAAAGATCAGGAATGAAAGAGGGGATATTACTACTGACTTTACCAAATTAACAAGCATTTAAAGTAATACTCTGAACAACTGTATACAAAACTTTTAGATAACATAGATGAAATAGACAAATTCTTAGAAAGATACAAACTACTGAAACTGAATCAAGTATAAATTAAAAATCTGAATAGAACTATAACAAGTAAAGAGATTGAATTGAATCAGTAATCAGAAACTCACACATGCACACAAAAACTCCTAGGACCAGATGGCTCCACCGGTGAATTTTACCAAATGTTTAAGGAAGAATTAACACTAATTCTTCACACATACAAAAGAATCCCTTCCAAAAAATACAAGAGAAGGGAATATTTCCCAGCTCATTTTATGAAACCAATATTATCCTGATACCAAAACCAGACAAACATGCTGCAAAAAATTAAAGACCAACATATCTTATTAATATAGACACAAAATCCTCAAAAAATACTAACGAGGTGAGTCCAAGAACATATAAAAGGATTAGACATCATGATCAAATATAATTTAACTCAAGAATGCAAAATTGTTTCAAAATACAAAAATTAGTCAATGTAATACACCATACTAACAGAAAAAGACAAAAAAACACATAGTTGATAAGATGACAATAATGCCCAATAGTAATTCAACACAATCAAAACTCCAGATGCCTTTTCCTTAGAAGTGGAAAAGCTCATTTTAAAATATATATGGAACTGCTGAATAACCAAAACAATCTTGAGAGAAGAACTAAGTTTGAGAATTCACATTTTCTGATTTCAAGACTCACTACAATGAAACAGTAATCAAGACAGTGTGGCACTGGCATATGAGACCATGGAATAGAATTGAGAGTCAAGAAACACACGTACACGCATACACAGGCATGCACCCCTTTACGTTGATGGTCAACTGATTTTTAACAAGGGCGATGAAATAACTGAATGGGGAAAACAACTGTCTTTTCAGCAAATAATGCTGAAAATAATGAATTTCCACAGGCAAAATAATAAAGTTGGACCCCTACCTTACACCATACACAGATATTAACTCCAAATTGATCAACAACTTAAATGTGTATAACTAAAACTATGTAGCTGAAAGTATACAGCCCTTAGAAAAAAAATGTAATCATAAATCTTTGTGATCTTGGATCAGGCAATGGTTACTTAGATATGACACCAAAGCACAAGCAACGAAAGAAAAATTTGATAAATTGCACTTCATGAAAGTTACAAACTTTTGTACCTTAGAAGGTACAATCAAGAAAGTAAAAAGATAACCCACAAAACAGGAGAAAATATTTGTAAATCATATATCTAGTAACTGAATACTATCTAAAATGTATGAAGAATTTGCACCCAACAATAAAAAGACTACGCAATTTTTTTAAATGGGCAAAGAACATGAACAGACAATTCTTCAAAGAATATATACAAATGTCCAATAAACAAATGAAAAGAAGGGAAAACAAATCAAAACTACAATATCATATGGGAGGGGGGATGTAAAGTAGCATTCCTGCTTTGGAAAACAGTTTTGCAGTTCCTCAGAAAGTTAAACATAGAGTTACAATGAGACTCAGAAATTCTGCTCTTAGGTGTATACACAATGTATACATGAATTAAAAATATGTGCATGTAAAAACTTGTATGCAAATGGTCATAACAGCATTATTCATAATAGCAAAATTGCAGAAATAACCTAAATGTCTACTGACTGATGAATGGGTAAACAAAATATGACATATCCATACACCAGAAGATCATTTGGCTATAAAAACAAATGAAGTTCTGATACTTGCTACAACATAGATGAACTCTGAAAATATGCCAAGTGAAATAATCCAGACACAAAAAGTCACATATTATATAATTTTATTTATATAGAATGTTCAGAATGGGTAAATCCATAGAGATAGAAAGTAGATTAATGATTGGGGGGAATGGGGAGTGACTGCTAATGGGTATGTGTTTCTTTTAGGTGACACGAATATTCTAGAATTAAATAGTGGACTGGTAGTATCTCTTTGAATATACTAAAAGTACCTGAATTGTACACTTTTAAAAGGTGAGTTTTATGGTATATGTATCATATCACAACAGGGGAAAAAAAAACTAGTGTGCTATCTATTAGAATTGTGTATTCTGTGTATTCTGTCATCTATGCCAAAAAGCCTTCAGCAGCTGCCATCTTGTTGATGGCAGTGGTGGCCCAACTGGAGCGGCCACTGCAAAGATGCCAGCTGCAACAGGAGAGGTGGCTAGGGCTACATGCTCCATGGAGCTCACAGGAGCCAGGAACAGGTGGGAGCCTTGCCCCCTTCCAAGTTGGTGGGGCAGGAGCCCTGCCCTCCCAGGCACAGCTGCAGTCACTCAGCTGTGGCTGCTGACCCGGGCATTCCTGTACTCTTGAGGGCCCAGGAAACCCCCCTGGGCCCCATCCCCACAGGCTTGGGAGTGCCTGCTCCCACTGCCTGGCCTCTCCCTATTCCCAGCATCCACTCCAATTTCAGAGCAAAATTGGAAGCTGAGCTTCAGCACTACCACAACCCAGCCAGTTGTGCATGCTCTGAGGGTGGCACTGACATGCCAACCCCTGCCACCTTGGCCACCTCCAGACTTTGGGCACCAATGAGCACAGGAAGGAAGCTGAGAGGGGGCTGAGGATGGCTTGGCACAGGCCTGCAGGCACCCCTTGTCACAAATAGCCTGGATGCCATAGACAACATGTTGATGGTGGCAGGAGGCAGGCTCCTGTGTGGAAAGGGGAGGGTGTCCAGTTAAACCCCACCTTCAAGCCTGGGAAGGCCTGAAGCACAGGAGCCTGGCTGTCAGTTCAGTAGAGTCCGTGCAAGAGTGAGAACTTAACAGTGCTTTTTCCAGGCCTGCCCATGGATGCCCACGGACCAATCAGCATGTACTTCCTTCCTTCTGAAGCCCACAAAAACTCCAGACTCAGCCAGACTCAGGATGATCTGCCTGTGGGTAGGAGATACCCACTTCAGGTCTCCTCTCTGCTGGGGGCTGCACAGTCATTGGGATGACATGCCTGCAGATAGGAGCTACCCACTCTGGGTCTTCTCTCCACTGAGAGCTGCACTCAATGGGATGACCTGCCTGTGGGAAGAGCTACCCACTTTGGGTTTCCTGAAAACTGTACTCTTGCTCAATAAAGCACCTCTTCGCCTTGCTCACCCTCCAGTTGTCCGCATACCTCATTCTTCCTGGATGCAGGACAAGAACTCGGGACTTGCCAAATGGTGGAGCTGAACAAGCTATAACACAAACAGGGCTGAAACATGCCCCTCCTTGCTCACCAAGTTGCAGGTGATGAGAAAGAGAGAAGAGCTGTGGCCCTTCTGGAGGCCCAGACCAAGAGGCTCCCTGAGCCAGGGCTGTGACACCCTCTTTGGGGCTCTGCAGTTTCTGGTGTCTCCAAGCTTCTGGGCACTAGCACATTCCCCTCATCCAGATGCAGGTGCCAGCAACGGAAGCTGCTTGCAGTGCATCTGATCTAGCCACAGGATCTCATAGAGCCAGCACCTGGAGCTGCCCACACAACTGCAGCAGCTGGCATGCCTGGCTGTGCACAGTGGCCAGACCCTGCACTCACTAGTTCACGCATCCTTTGCCACTCCATGTCTGGCTTGCCCTTGGCAAGCATGGGATCTGGGCCAGTAGCGTGAGCTGAGCACAGCCTACCAGGCCAAGTGGGCGGAACTAGCCCAGTGGGCTCGAGCAAAACTCGGGCGAAGGTGCCACCAGCCACAGACGTTTCCAGCTGGAAAAGTGACACCTGAAGAATCCTGCAACATTGTGACATCATTTTCTCTTCTTCTACATTAGTCCACATTTTATTACACTTAGCTGTCCCTCCTCATATGTTTTAGTTTGGAATTTTAGGTACTCCTTAATTGTGTTGAATATAGAACTTCCATTTGTGTTTCTCGCTTACTTTGTCATTTTCCAGTTGAATTTTGAGAAAAAGTGGAAAATAATTGATTTTTTTCCTCATGTCCTAACAAATGGCTAGACTTTGTTTTTCAAACATTCTAGAGCAGAAGTTCTCAAATTTTTATATCTCAGGACCTTTGTGCTCTTAAAAATTATTGAGGACCCCAATGTGTGTTATTAATATATGCTATGTCCATCATAGTGGAAATTAAAACTGAGAGTGTAAAAAATATTTGTATTACTGGCCAGGCTTGGTGGCTCACGCCTATAACACCAGCACTTGGGGAGGTCTAGGTGGGCCGATCACCTGAGGTCAGGAGTTTGAGACCAGCCTGGCCAACATGGTAAAACCCCATCTCTACAAAAAAAAAAATAAAAAATAAAATAAAAAATTAGCTGGGCTTGGTGGCTCACACTTGTAATCCTAGCTACTCAGGAGGCTGAGGCACAAGAATCGCTTGAACCAAGGAGGTGGAGGTTGCAGTGGGCCAAGATCGTGCCACTGCACTCCAGCCTGGGTGAAAGAGCAAGACTCCATGTTAAAAAAAGAAAATGTGTATATATGAAAAGTGACATTGTTTTATATTTCTACAAATATCGTAAATGTCTTGCATCATAGAAGATAGCTGGATTATCATATCTGATTCTGCGTATAGTCTGTTGTGATATCAAACATCTTGTCAAGTCATTGGAAAATTCTACCAATCATTTTTGAGAAGATGAGTGAAAGGGTAAAAAACATCCTAATAGTATTATGAAAATAGGTCATGAACCTCCAAAATGGTCTCAAGGGTCCTCAGGAGTCTTGAGACCACACTTTGGGAACTGCTGCTATAAGCTATATTTGTTACATAATACACTTGTTTTCAAGCCCATAAAATTCCATTCTCCAAATTCAATAAGTCTGTGTCTCCTTCTGATTCTCCATCTTATGTTTTCCCTGTCTCTGAGGGTACATCATAAAAGCAGGATAAATAATCTACCAAGAGTAAAATTCTCATTGCATAATCAATTCTGCTAGCAGAAGACATTTTGTCACCTGTGCAACTCCCATGTCAGAAACAATCTTGGCATAACAAGGACTTGAGTTATCTTAAGGAGTCTCCTGAAAGAAAGAGGCATTCTTTCACATTGCTTGGCTCAGGCATTCCCCACTCATCAGCTTCTGAGACAATATGCCAGACTGTCTGACATGCCTCCCTTACACAGCCTCCACAAAATGTTTGGAAATGAAGAACTCTAAAAGAAAATAACATCACCGCCACTTGATCTGCAGTCTGTATGTGGTTATTAAGTATCTTACACTGTTCTGGTCTCTTTCCACCTCACCATGAATATGACCACTACCTCATCATAGCTGCTGGAAAAAAAAGAATTTCCCTCTTTTTGAATCATAGCTCCTCATCTGTTCCAACTTGCACTTCACTCCCAGACCTTCCTTGCCTTCAAATCCTGCCTTGGCTCTTGACTAAAGTTTATCTTCCTACATAGCATCGATTTCAAATAATCAACATCTACAGCTTTTCTCAAATACATCTCCTGTTCTTATGTTTTGAGTCTACCCCGCCACTATTTGCAGCTCCCTGTCCTGAAACTTCCACTCTGCCCAAGTATATGGAGAAGAAAAATTTTTGAAAAAGCTTTTTCCAAACATGTCTTGCCTCCAGGCTCGTTTTTCTTTTTTCATTGCTCCTCCTCCCGGGTAAAATACATTTGATCCAAAATATTTTAGGCTTTCATATCTTGAAGACATCCTCTCAGAAAGCTTTTATGGTAGAGGAAGAGAGACTAGCATGAGCTGCTACCCTGCTATCATCACTAGCTGTGAGAATACAGGCTCATGGCTGGTGGTGCTGTCTCTCAGCACCTAGGACAGCATCTTGCATATGGAAGGTCCTCCACTGTATGTCTGTTGAATGGTTAAGTGAATGACTGATTGCCTTCCAGCACCAAAATTAGCCTTCCAATAAAATAATATAGCTTTCTGACTTTTCTCTCTACCTTCCCCTACATTAGTCCTATGTGTTCTGTCTTCTTTGCCAGTTATCACTAAAAGCAATCTGATAATCATCAATATAGAATACAGATTTCTGTGGAGGAAATATGGTAATTTTATGGAGTTTCATGGAGATAACACCTTCACTTTATGAAAACAAAGTCTAATGATGAGGATAGCAGTCGCTGCAAATGGCAAAGGTAATTCTGGACAGGGAAATTATTTCTTGTACCTCATAAATCATGGTGGAGAAAAAATACCTCATCCACCTCTAGATAAAACTGTCACAGCTTAATCCTGTGCCTGAGGAAATCTGATAGTTTACTTTTCAGTTCCATTTTCTCCTAACTCTTTTATGGGATTCAGGTCAAAGTTTCTTCTGTGACATTTCTCTTTAAACAATATCTCTCCCCATTTTAATTTTCTTATCAGAACATCCAGGCCAGACCAAGAGCCAGGTACTGATATTTACGATGCTAAGCTCAGTGCACATTAATAATGTATTTTTATAATTCAGAGATTTTTTATCTTGTCATGGAATATTTTAGGTGTTGTACAACTCAAAGTCTACTGGATTCTCTTTTGGTCTGTTTATTTACAGGAGGGAAATAAATAATGACAACTTAAATTTATATTTAGCACACATGGGCACACACAGGCTTGATTTTGATAACTGTTATGTTTACATTTGGAAGTAATGAAATGTAGTAGAAATAGTAAGGGGACCTTGAGTCAGAGACCTGAGCTTCATCTTGGGTTTATGTTACCAGCTCTGTAAACTTAGGCAATTTATTCAGCACCCCTGATACTCAATCTCCTCATTTGTAATATGAATGTAGTAATAGTAATACTATCTCACAGTAATAACGAGAGGTTTGAAGGAGACTTTAAAAATGTAGGCCGGGCGCGGTGGCTCACGCTTGTAATCCCAGCACTTTGGGAGGCTGAGGCGGGCGGATCACGAGGTCAGGAGATCGAGACCACGGTGAAACCCCGTCTCTACTAAAAATACAAAAAAAAAAAATTAGCCGGGCGTGGCGGCGGGCGCCTGTAGTCCCAGCTACTCGGAGAGGCTGAGGCATGAGAATGGCGTGAACCCGGAAGGCGGAGCTTGCAGTGAGCCGAGATTGCGCCACTGCAGTCCAGCCTGGGCGACAGAGCGAGACTCCATCTCAAAAAAAAAAAAATGTAAATACGCCATGTAAGCCCTGAAACTCCTTGTGAGTGCGTGCCGCAGCACATTCATTCTTGACTTTGTTTCTGCTGTACCATGAGAGAGGGAGGAGCCTTATATACGTAAGGAACTCCCATGTTCAGGTTTCAGGATTAGGCAGAACTACATCAGAATCCTTGCTAAGGTTTCATTTCCTCTAAAGCACGCAGAAAATAAAAACACTTAATTCATGTGTTTTAATGAAATAACGCATATAAACCATAGGGATTGTCACATAATAATAACCAATAGATATTTTGCTATGAATTTTTTTCCAAGCACACTACCTACAACTGCACCCATTCTCTCCTACTCACACACACAAAAAATCACCGGAAGAAATGTAGGAATAATAATTCTTTGATATACCACTGAATCCATCCTGATTTATTCTTTAATTGGGTCAGTCCAAAACTTGGCAATTTATTCTTTAAAAAGTATTACTTTCAGTACATCTTTTGATCAACTATTATACACCAGAGTGTCTGCCTGTGAGCCGTCAGTGGTCTCTACACTGTATGTCATCGACTGATTAAAAAGCTGTAGGATTATTATATGCCCCAAGTTTTATCTGTAGACTAAATAAATAAAAGTAAAACTCTGATTAAGTGTGATTTTACCACATTTTAATATTTAAAGTGGTTTAACATTAAAATATGAAAATGCTGGGTTGCAATAACCTTTCAAAAATTTTCCAAATGACTGAAACCATACCAATTAATTTATGTTATCAAAATCCTAACACAGCTGTAGGCAGAGGGAATCTTTAATCAGTATGGCTTGATGATGGTTTGATGGTACGAATGTGAGGTGAGAACAAAAATAGGAATATGAAAATTAGAGAAGATGAAATCTGACCGAGATATCTTTTCTGGTACACATTATGCTTCTCTAAAATTTTGAATTCTTGATTGAAACAGCTTCCACCTAAAGTCCTCCTGGTTAGAATTGTGATTATGTGGTCAAGGTGATTCTAGTGGATCAGTGGGCAGATGCTTAGTTGAATACTCACTTCCATGATAGGACATTATGATACACATGAGAGAATCAGAAGCCAATCTGAAGATAACATAAAACATTTCAAACAGGTGATAACAACATCTACGCAAACATGTTTGCTTGAATGCAGTGAAAAGTAAAAGGAGGAAAATCAAGCAGCGTGTTATAGGAGAATTTTTCTATGTGCCAAATAACTGTTCTGGTTAAATTATTTTCTTTCTTTTTCCAATCAATTATCTGTGTATCAATGAATGAGAGTCAAAACAAATTCTCTCTTCTCTTTCTTTCCATATATCTATGTATCCATATGAATGTATATGTATATATACATACATTGTGTGTGTGTGTGTGCGCGTGCACGTGTGTGTCTTTATGAGAGGCACACTGGGAATTTGAAATTTGCTGGAGTTTATGGGACTGGACAACTGATAAAATCATCCCAAGAGAAGTCAGAGAACAATGAGTGGGAAACAAAAAGAACAGAGGGGCAAAGCTGAGTCAAAAACTTGACTAAGTTATATAAACTAACTCTTAGTTACAGTGAATTTCTGATGCTTTACTCAGCTGTTACTTTCAAAAGTCAAAAATTTTGAATGGGGGCCAGAATTGGATCCTATTCTGAATCAACAAAACCAAGCTCTTTCCATCTCCATCAAAAAATTTTCATTTTGCCAAATAAGAACATATTGGAAATGTCACCAAAATGTAACGTTTTCCTTCCATCAGCCCACTTGACACAGGGATTATCTCACTTATGGCTCACAACAACTTTTAAAGTAGGGATTAATATTATCCCTATCTTAGACATAAAGAAGCCAAAGAACAAAGTGCCTACAATCACACACCTCATAAGCTTTGGAGCTGAGATTTGAACCTAGACAAGTTTGTGAACACACTTTAGCTCTTAATCACTATATCTATACATCTTCCAAGAAGAAAGAGCTGAACAATAGGCTCCTTGGGAGTATATATACGTATTCAAATCAGTACTATAGCCTAAGAAAGGCTTGAAATTCATTTTAAAATTTTATTCATAGTATTATACCAACTACATATATAAATATATATATAATCACATTACTTTCTTATTACAAGGAAATAAAAGTTCCCTTTTCTTCTATTTTCTTTCCTCTCTTTTTCAGGTTGATCTATTTACCTCCATAACAAATAAAGAGCCTAATTAAAAAGGTAAGAGTGAAAAGCAACATAGGATAAAGGGAAAAGTGAGGTTAACTCAAGGATAGAAGCTGGAAGATCAGGGCTTGGCCTCTGGTCTGCTGTACCTGCTGTTAGGTAGCAGCATGAATGTGACTGGTTAAGTATAATGACTGGGAATATATGGAAAATCATACCAAATCAATGACTAATATTCTAAATCATCATGTGATTGAATGTAGATTTCAGTAGTGAAAAAAGAGTCAGTCCAAATCTTAGAGAAAAATCAATACAGTCCTGTGCCACACAATAATGTTTCAGTCAGTGATGCACCGCATATATGATAGTAGTTTCACAAGATTATAATGCCATATTTTTACTGTGTATTTTCTATGTTTAGATATACAAATATCTATTATTGTGTCACAATTGCCTACAGTACTCAGTACAGTAACATGTTGTATGAGTCTGTAGCTTAGGAGCACTAGGCTATACTATATAGCCTAGGTGTATAGGAGGCTATATCATCTAGGTTTGTGTAAGTACATGCTAGATGTTTGCACAATGATAAAATCGCCTAGTGATTTATTTCTCAGAATGTATACCTGATATTAAGTGAAGCATGACTGTATAAGAATATTTCCATAATAAGTGGAAATTAAACTAAAATTTACAGTAATGGGAGAGATTAAGAGAAACAGAGAAAAATGGGTATTGAAACTCAAAGTAGTAAGGATACTATGAGAAAAGCTATGGAACCTAAATTAGTATGATATGTTCACAAGACAGAGAAACTATGCACTATAATATTGTGAGAATTGTGTTGGCTAGGAGTGGAATAGCGGTTATGAAAAGTTGGTCAGAGTTAGATTATTAATGTCAAATATTTCAATATAAGTATTTTGCACTTTCTTTTGTAAGCATATGGAGGCAATGACTGATATTTAATGCAAATTGAATTGGTGTAGGGAGAAACTAGAGTGGGGCTCCAGTTACAAAATACTTGCATAGTAAAGATATGAGACAGGAAAGATCTTGAATACAGTCGTGGCAATGTATATTGGGACGGCAAGGCAGATGTAAAATTTTAAAAGCATTTGCAGGACTTCTTAATGGATTAGATATGGACAAGGAAGAAATGTAAGGATTCAAAAATAACTTCAAAGCTAAAAGCCAAGTATCTGGTAAAATATAATAGTGCCATTGGCAGAAACAAGAAAGAAGAAAAGAGAATTGTATTGTGTCATAGTCCATGTTGTGTAGCTATAAAGAAATACCTGAATCTGGGTTATTTATAAAGAAAAGAGATTTATTTGGCTCACAGTTCTTCAGGCTGTACAAGAAGCATAATATCAGCATCTGTTTTGGTGAGAACCTTAGGAAGTTTGCAATCATGACAGAAGGTGAAGGGGGAGCAAGCATGTCACATGGTAAGAGAGGGAGGAAGAGCCAGGAGAGGGATGCCATGCTCTCTTAAACCACTAGCACTCTTGGCACGGTGCGGTGGCTCACACCTGTAATCCCAGCACTTTGAGACTCCATCTCAAAAAAAAAAAAAAAACAAAAACTAGCTCTCTCATGAACTAATTGAGTTAAAACCCACTCATTGCCATGGGGACAGCACCAAGCCATTAATTAAGGATCTACTTCCATGACCCAGACACCTTCCACTAGGCCCCATCTTCAACAATGTGGATCAAATTTCAACATGAGATTTGGAAGGAACAAATGTCCAAACTACATCTAGTTGAGAAGCATATCAAGTACTAGAAATATCAACATTGACATGAAAGAAATAAATTTATCTGGAATGGCAATATGCCTAATTTAGAGGTCATGGATTGAGATTCATCTTTGGGAAACAGCTTCATAAATGTAAATATTATATTTGTATGACTTGATGAGTCCTTCAAAGATAGTCATGAATTGTTTGTGACCATGACAGATTCACAGGGACCAGGTTTACCCTTCTATCTTCAATAAGCAAAAATTTTGAAATATTCCAGCACACATATCAAGACTATAATCACTCAGGAAAAGAAACAAGTTAAGTGAATTTTACATTTTACATCACTACCTATAGTTCAAAGAAGCCAAAATCATTGAAATTTATTGGGAAGAAAATCAGAGAGGAGGGACACAGATAAAGTGTCCCAAAGACCTGCAGAAGATCCCTTCAGAGAACTGTAAAGTGATACTCAACTAGGGAATGCTTCAAGTCTGAGTACTGATCCGCATATAAATGAGCAGAAACTACCCAAGTCTGAAGAAAAAACTATGGGAAAACAGCAACATTTAGGGCTCCCACAAAACTGGGCATATTTTGTATTTCCGCCATCCAAAGTAGAAAGTCACAAAGCACTGGGTAGAGTTCTTGGAAGGAGATTATCTTAGTAGTGGGACCATATCGACTTTAGATTAATGGCTATTCTAGATCGCACCTCACTCTTTCAAGAATCTTAAAAGGAAGGCTAAAGTTAGTTGATCCCAAGCAAATGTTCACCAGGATAAGTTCAAAACAAACAAAAAAAAATCATGCAACATCCATCAACATAATAATCACAAGGTTTGATAATCAATCAAAAATTATCAGACCTGAAAAAAAGGTAGGAAATGTAACCATAATCAGGAGGCAAAAAGTAAAAAAAAAAATCAACAAAAATATACATAGATGTGACATAGATAATAAAATTGATAGATCAGGAAGGGCCTGGTGTGGTGGCTCACGCCTGTAATCCCAGCACTTTGGGAGGCCGAGGTGGGCGGATCACAAGGTCAGGAGATAGATACCATCCTGGCTAACATGGTGAAACCCCGTCTCTACTGAAAATACAAAAAATTAGCAGAGCGTGGTGGCGGGCGCCTGTAGTCCCAGCTACTCAGGAGGCTGAGGCAGGAAAATGGCGTGAACCCGGGAGGCGGAGCTTGCAGTGAGCCGAGATTGCACCACTGCACTCCAGCCTGGGTGACAGAGTGAGACTCCGTCTCAAAAAAAAAAAAAATAGATCAGGAAGAACTGGGAAGTTAAAACACACACATGCACATATATATGTATATCCATCCATGTATGTTATTCCATATATTAAAGAAAGAGGAGGAAAGCATGAAAGTGATCAGGTGCAAAATGGAGATTTTTTAAAATAAAGCTAAAACTTCGACAGGTGAAAAAATACATTTCAAATTGTTAAGACACAAAATAGGATTAACCATAAATACTGTAAAAGAAATGTTTAGTAATTTGAAAGACGTAGCAATAGAAAGTATCTAAAATAAATAAAAAATTAAAAAGCCATTAAAAAGAGCTTTAATAATACGATCTTATGTTGGGAAAAGCCTAAAGATTCCATCTAAAAACTATTAGAACCGATAAATTTAATAAAGTTTCTGGATACAAAATCAAAATAAAAAATTATTAGCATTTCTATATGCCAACAGTGAACAATCTGAAAACGGTATCAAGAAAGTAATCCCATATACAATAGTTACAAATAAAAGTAAATACCTAGGAATTAACCAAAGAAATTAAGGATCTCTATAATGAAAACCATAAAACACTGATGAAAGAAATTGAAGATTATACCAAAAAAATGGAAAAATGTTCTATGTTCATGGATTGGAAGGATTAATATTGTTAAAATGTCCATACTACCCAAGGCTGAGCTGCCCAAAACCATGGGAACCCACCTCTTGCATCAGCATGACCTGGATATGAGACATGGAGTCAAAGGAGATCATTTTGGAGCTTGAAGATTTGACTGCCAGGTTGGATTGTGGACGTTCATGGGACCTGTAACCCCTTTGTTTTGGCCAATTTCACACATTTGAAATGACTATATTTACCCAATGCCTGTACCCCTACTGCATCTAGGAAGTAACTGACTTGCATTTGATTTTACAGGCTCAGAAGCAGAAAGGAATTGCCTTGTCTCAGATGGGACTCTGGAATGTAGACTTTTGAGTTAATGCTGAAATGAGTTAAGACTTTGAGGGCCTGTTGGGAAGGCATGATTGGTTTTGAAATATGAGGACATGAGATTTGGAGGAGCCAGGGGTGGAATGATATGATTTGGCTGTGTCCCCACCCAAATCTCACCTTGAATTCCCATATGTTGTGGGAGGGACCCAGTGGGAGGTAACTGAATCACGGGGCAGGTCTTTCCCATGCTGTTTGGTGATAGTGAATAAGTCTCACAAAACCTGATGGTTTTATAAGAAGGAGTTTCCCTGCACAAGCTTTCTATCTGCCACCATCCACATAAGATGAGATTTGCTCCTCCTTGCCTTCCGCCATGATTTTGAGGCCTCCCCAGCCATATGGAACTGTAAGTCCATTAAACTTCTTTTTTTGTAAGTTGCCCAGTCCCAGGTACGTGAAAATGGACTAATACAGGAACCCTTATACACTGTTGATGGGTATGTAAATTTGTACAGCCACTATGGGAAACAGTTTGGAGGTTCCTTAGAAAACTAAAAGTTGAGCTACCATATAATCCAGCAATTCCACTGCTAGATATGTACCCAAAAGAAAATAAATCAGTATATCAAAGAGATATCTGCACTCCCATGTTTGTTGCAGCACTGTTCACAGTAGCCAAGATTTGGAAGCAATCTAAGTGTCCATCAACAGATGAATGGATACAGAAAATGTGGCAGATATACAGGAGTACTGTTCAGCCATAAAAATCAGTGAGATCCAATTACTTGCAACAACATGGATGGAACTGGAGTTCACTATGTTAAGGGAAATAAGCCAGGCACAGAAAGACAAATATTGTATGTTCTCATTTATTTGTGAGATCTAAAAATCGAAACAATTGAACTTATGGACATAGAGAGTAGAAGGATGGTTACCAGAGGCTGGGAAAGGTTAGGTTAGGTGCCGTGTGGGGAGGTGGGGATGGTTCATGGATAGCAAAAAAATAGGAAGAATGAATAAAACTCACTCTTCGATAACATAACAGGGTGACTATAGTCAATAATAATTTAATTGTACATTTAAAATAACTAAAACAGTGTAATTGGATTGTTTGTAACACAAAGGATAAATGCTTGAAGGGATTCTTCATGATCTGATTATTAGGCCTTGCATGCCTGTAACAAAACATCTTATGGACCCCATAAATATATATATATATATATATATATATCTACAATGTATCAAAAAAAATTAAAAAATTTTTTTAAAGTGCTTTAGTAACTTAGGGACAATATCAAGCAGATGAACATACATATAAATAGTGTACTAGAAACAGAGGTGGAGTCTTGGAAAACTATTTTAAGAACTAATGACCAAAATTTTTTCAAAGTTGATAACTATAAATTATACAAATCCAAGAATCAACAAACACCAAGAAGAAATATGAAAATTACTATGCCAAAGAACTTAATAATCAAATTGCCAAAATAAAGAAAAAGTGATGAAGGGAACATAAGAGCAGCCAGAGAAGAAGAGACACATTATGTACAGAGGAACAAATGTAATAATGACAACAGACTTCTCACAAAAACAACACTGCAAAGGGCACAATGGAGTGATAATATTAAAATACTTAAAGGGGAAAAATAAGCTAGCAATATAGAATCCCATATCTAGCAAGTACATTATCCTAAAGTAATAACAAAAGTTTTTTGGCCAGTCGCAGTGGCTCACACCTGTAATTCCAGCACTTTGGGAGTCCAAGGCAGGCCGATCACTTGAGGTCAGGAGTTCAAGACCAGCCTGGCCAACATGGTAAAACCCCATAATCCCAGCACTTTGGGAGGCCTAGGTGGGTGGATCACCTGAGGTCATGAGTTCGAGACCAGCCTGGCCAATACGACAAAACCCCGTCTCTACTAAAAATACAAAAATTAGCCGGGCCTAGTGGCACGCACCTGTAATCCCAGCTACTCAAGAGGCTGAGGCAAGAGAATCGCTTGAATCCCAGAGGTGGAGGTTGCAGTGAGCCGAGATCATGCCACTGTACTCCACTCCAGCCTGGGTGACAAAGCGAGACTCTGTCTCAAAAAAATAAAAAGACTTTTTTTCTATACAAACAAAAATGGACATAATTAATTTCCAGAAGTACAGTAAAGATATATGTTTTAGTTATTCAGGCAGAAATATATCTAATGAGCCAAATCTGGATATTTACAAAATTCATAAAAATAATCAATCCAATAGAAGACAGCAAATGTAGAAAAAAGGACAAATGGTAAAATGGATTAAATCCAATTATCTTTATAAATGCATTAAATAATATGGTCCAAATATGCCAATTGAAAGGCAAATGTGTCAGATTGAATTTAAAGAGCAAGACTCAACCATATGCTGTTTATAAAAGCCTACTTTAGTATACATATATAAGTTAAAATTAAATGCAGGGGAAAAGGTATACTATACAATACAAACACTAATCAAAAGAAAATTGAATGGCTAAATTAGTATCAAACAAAAATTTCAGAACAAAGGAATCACTAGGAATAAAGAGAAATAATTTGTAATAATGAAGGGAACTGGATAATTTTGAACAGAGTTTCTAAACACAAAAAAAGAAGTAAATTTAAGGAAAAATAGGTAAATTCACAAATATCATTATGAGATCAACATTTTGCTCCCAATAATCAATAGAAGTAAACAAAAACTCAGTAATAATTGAAGAGACTAAAAAAGCATTATAGAACTACTTAGCTTACAGGGTATTTATACACATGCCACCAAACAGGAGAATACGTATGTGCAAATGGAAAATTCACAATATATATTTGGGTCCATGAGGCAATTATCAATACATTTAACATAATTGAAGTTATATAAATTACATTCTCTGACTACAATGGAATTACAAAAGTCAATAATAGAAATATAACTGGAAGAAATCTACAAATATGTGGTAATATAAAAATAAATGCTTCTAAATACCTCATGAGCCAATAAAAATATCATAAGATAAATGTGAATATATCTTGACCTCAATGCAAATTAAAAATACATGCAACATTTTGTGGGATGTAAAGCAACAGCATTCATTCTCAGCAGAGGGAAATTTATAGCATTAGAAGCTTATACTAGAAGAGATGAGATTTCTCAAATCAGCAAGTTTAGCTTCTATCATAAGAAACCAGAAAAAGAAAAATAAGTTTTTACAAAAGAAAGCAGAAGAAAGGAAATGAATAAAAATAAAAGAAAAAATTTAAAATATAGGAAAATGATAGAAAAAGTAAACAAAACCAAAGAAATAAAAAACTGGTTCTTTGAAATATCAATAAAATTAATAGCCCTTGAGCAATGCAAATCAGGGAAAAAAAATGACACAAACTACCATTATTGTAAAAGAAGGAAAAGATATTACTACAGATCCCACAAACATGGAAATGGTATTAAAAGAATAATATGAACAATATCAAACCAATCAATTTGATGAAAGTTCTTAAAAGACACAAACTACCAAAGCTCACTTGAGAAAATAATCAATAACTTGCGTAGCCCTATGTCTTTTAAAGAAATTGAATTGTTAGTTCATAACATTTCAGAAAGTAAAACATTGGACCCAGTTGATTTAACTGTGGAATTGTAGAAAACATTTAGAGAAGAATTAATACCAATTCTGTGCAAACTTCCAGAAAACAAAAGAAGACAGTTTCATTTGGTGAGGCCAGTATTATTCTGTCACCAATACAGTAATATGTTCAAAAACAGAAAACATCAGACTACTCTCCCTAATGAACATAGATGAAAAATCTTTAACAATATTTTATTAAATGTAATCCAAGGGCATATCTAAAGAATAAAACTATATAATCATCTCAATAGATGCAGAAAAAGCATTTGATAAAATTCAACATCCATTTATGATTTACAAACTATCTGTAAATTACTACTCAAGTTAATAAATGGCATCTACGAAAAACCTTCAGTTAAATCATACTCAACAGCAAAAAGATGAATGTTTTCTTCCTATTACCAGGAACAGGTCAAAAGTATTTGGTCTCACCACATCTGTTCAACATTCACTACTAGAAGTCTTAACCAATGAGACAAAGTCAGAAAATGAAATAAACAACCTACAAATTGGAAAGAAAGATGCAAGATTATCTTTATTCACAAAGGACCCGATTGTTTCTACAGAAAAACCCTCAAAATTTTATTTTTAAAAATCCCCTAGAACTGATAAGTAAATTTATTAAGGCTGTGTGATACAAAATCAACACACACAAATCACTTGTAATCCTATGTACTGACAACCAGCAATTAAAAAATGAAATTTTAAAAATTACTATTTACTACTATAGTACCCATCACTATGAATATTTAGAAATTTTATTTACCAAAATACATGCAAACATGTATGCTGAAACTTGTCATTGCTAAAGGAAAATTTTCAAGGCCTAAATAAATGCAGAGATATAATATACTCATGGATTGGAAAACTTGAGATTGTTTAGATGTCAGTTCTCTTCAAACTGTTCAGTAGAATCAATGCAGAATATTTTGTAGAAAATGGCAAGTCAATTCCAAAATTTATATAAAAGAATGAAATTGGAATACTCACACTACCTAACTTCAAGTCTTACTATAAGGCTACAGGAAGTAAGAGACTGTGGTGTTGACTAATGCTAGACACATAGACCAGTGGGACTAAATAAAGTCTGGAAGTAGATAAATATCTATAGGGTCAATAGATTTTTCACAAAAGTGCCGAGGTAACTCAATGTGAGAAAGAAGAATCTTTATGATAGTTGGCTATCCATACATGAACAGACATAAACACACACACAACAATTTCACTATTTAACCCATATCATTTAAAAAACCAACTCAAAAGGGATAATAAGCCTAAATATAAGAGCTAAAATGATAAAACTCCTAGAAAATATATAAGAAAAATCTTTGTGACCTTGTGGTAGACAAAAATTTCATGTAAGATACAAAAAGCATGAAGCATAAAAAGAAACAAATTGATAAATAGGATTTCATCAACATAAAAATATTTATTCCTTCAAAGATACCACTAAGGTACACACCAAGGGGATTTCAGCCATCATGGCCATCAAGACACAGCCAGGAGAAACATCTGCCACCAAGAGACCAGGACATTGGGATGACTGGAATGCTCCAAGCAGATCTTCAAAAGGAAGGCACTGAGAGTAGACAGAGGGAGGATGCAGATGCTAGACTGAAAAGGGAGGAAGCTGGGAACCCTGCATAGGGCTACCAAGCACCAGGACTCATTCTCAACCCCTATATAGTGACTCCTGGGAAGGGGTGAATTGAACAGGTGAGGTGTGTCCTGCTTTCACTGTGGACCTCCAGAATCCTGGAAGCAGGAGACCCTACAACCCCCATGGACACTTGAGCTGGCAGGGTGAGATCCTTAAAGCAGAAGTAGGGGCAGGACTCCAGCCTGTGCAGAGCCCAGAGTTATTGACGCAGGAATGTCTGCAGTGGAGCACAGTCAAGGATGCCTATCTCCCAAGGCTCACCATGCTCTTCTAGGAGACTTTAGCCTTGGCGTTACTGTTGGACTTGGGCAGAGCAAGGTGATCTTGCCTGTGAGATGAGGGCAGCCTCTAATCTGAGCACACCCCTCTCTGTTGGCCTCTTCTAGGGTCCCAGCGTGGCCATCCCAACTTGCAGTACAGCCTCAGATGCTGAACCAGGGTGCTTTCCTAGGAGCCCTCATCATAGCTCCTTCACCAGTAGACCATGCCTGACCATTGGAGAGGTACAGCAGAGTGGCCCCTGCCATGCACACAAACCTACCTGCACCCTCTCCCAAATGCAACTTCTCCTGCACCATTTTGCTGGTACACACTCGCCCATGGCCAATCCCCAGTGCTTTCCAAGTGTGTGCGTGCAGGGGGATTTTACCTACCCTCTCCTGCTGGTACACATGTGCATACACACCCCACAGTGCCACTGTCGCCAGCATGAGCACCCCCCACCACCCCCTCCCACTGACATGGAGGCACCCAGCTGAGTCTCCCATTGCCAGTGTAAATGTGTGCATATATACCAGCAACCCTGCTCCCCCATGCCATTATGGCCACTAGTGCAAACACACTCATGGATGCCAGCAACTCTGCCTGCCCCATGCTGACACCACCACTGCTGCCATCATGCACATGAACACTGTCAGCCCTGCCCCCTCCTGTAGCTACCACTGCTGATGTGAACACATGCACTGAAGCCAGCAGCCTCACATCTGCCAAAGCTCCACCCTACCATGCTGCCACCACCACCAGCATGAGTACATGCAGGAATGCCACAACCTCACTCCCACCGATACTCCACCTGAGCAGGTGCAGGTGAATTCTGCTGTGCTGCCACATCTGCTGATACATGAAAACAATTATGGATCCCACTCCCACTGCCCTGATGAAGCACTTTGGTTGGCACCACCCATCAGAGCGTTGTGGCAAGCTGAGAGTGAATACATTGGCCCCTCCAGCACAGCAGGTTCCTAATCTCGAGGGACCAGAGAACAAAGCTGAAAGTACTAGCCTCCTACCCAAGTTAGAATATGCAGCCCAAGAATGTTGGCCTGAGCCTTGGCCCCCCAAAGTCTTCCAGAAACAAATCTTGTTGACTGAACCCACATTATAACACAATCAGACCCCCAAGGGCATTAAAGAAGATAAAAGAAAAAAAAAACCATAGAAAGCATAGAAACTTCAAAGATTGCAGGAAAAATAGCCCACACAGATGAGAGAGAATCAGCAGAACTCTGGCAACTCAAAAAGTCAGCGTGTCTTTTCACCTCCAAATGACCACACTAGCTCTGCAGTAATGGTTCTTAACTAGCCTGAAATGGCTGAAATGACAGATATAGAATTCAGAATATGGATAGAAACAAAGATCATCGAGGTTCAGAAGAAAGTCAAAACCCAATCAAAGGAATCTAAGAAATATAATGAAATGGTACAGAAAATGGAAGATGAAATGGCCACTTTAAGAAAAACCCAAACTGATCTTACAGAGCTGAAAAACTCACTTCAAGAATTTCAGAATGCAATTACAAGTACTAACAGCCAAACTGACCAAGCTAACGAAAGAATTTTAGAGTTTGAAGACTAGTTCTCTGAAATAAGTCAGACAAAAATTTTTAAAAAAAGAATAAGGAAGAATGAGCAAGGCCTCCAAGAAATATGGGATTCTACCAAATCTACAACTCGCTGGTGTCCCTAAAAGAGATGACGAGAAAGCAAGCAACTTGGAAAACATATCTGAGGATGTTGTCCATGAAAGTTTCCCCTCCCTCACTAGAGGGGTCAACATTCAAATTCAGGAAAAGCAGAGAACCCCTGAAAGATACTATACAAGATGACCATCCTCAAGATATATAGTCATCAGGTTCTCCAAGGTCAAAATGAAAGAAAAACTGTTAAACGCAGCTAGAGAGAAGGGGCAGGTCACCTATAAAGAGATTCACATCAGGCTAATGGCAGAACTTTCAGCAGAAACCCTACAAGCCAGAAGAGATTGGGGGGCTGTATTCAGCATTCTTAAAGAAAAAACTGACAGTCAAGATTTCCATTTCCCACCAAACTAAGCTTCATAAGTGAAGGAGAAATAACCTCCTTTTCAGACAAGCAAATGCTCAGGGAATTTGTCACCACCAGACCTGCCTTACAAGAGGTACTTAAAGCAGTGCTAAACATGGAAAGGAAAGATTGTTACTGGCCACAAAAACACACTTAAGTACACAGACCACTGACACTACAAAGAAACCACACAATCAAGTCTGCATAATAATCAGGTAACAACACAATGACAGCACCAAATCTGCACATATCAATATTAACCTTGAATATAAATGGTCTCCATGCCTCAGTTAAAAGGCACAGAGTGGCAAGTTGAATAAAGAAGCAAAACCAATCGTATGCTGTCTTCAAGGAACCCATCTCACATGCAATGACACCCATAAGCTGAAAGTAAAGGGATGGAAAAAAAAAAATCTACCAAGCAAACAGAAGACAGAGTTTGCTATTCTAACTTCAAGAAAAATGGACTTTAAACCAACAATAATCAAATAGAATGAAGAAGGACACTACATAATGGTAAAGGATTCAATTCAACAAGAAGACCTAACTATGCTAAATATATATGCATCCAAGACAAGAGCACCTAGATTGATAAAACAAATTCTTAGAGATCTACAAAGAGTCTTAGATAATCACAAAATAATAGTATAAGACTTCAACAACCCACTGACAGTATTAAACACATCAATGAGGCAGAAAACTAACAAAGATATTCAGGATCTGAACTCAACACTTGATCTAATGGACTTGATAGACATCTACAGAATTCTCCACCCCAAAACAAAAGAATATACATTCTTCTTATCTGCACATGGTACATACTATAAAATCAGCCACACAATTGGCCATGGAACAATCCTCAGCAAATTCAAAAACCTGGATTTATATCAACTATTAATACATTCCTGAACCCTAGTACAATAAAAATAGAAATCAGTTTCTCAGTGAAAATCACAAACCATACAATTCAATGAAAATTTAAAAACCTGCCCATTAGCTTCAAAGAATTTCTTGATTTCTTCCTTAATTTTGTGTATGACCTTTTGGGTAAACAACAAAAACAAAAATTAACAAGCTAATATCACACCTAGAGGACACAAAAAACAAGAGCAAACCTAACCCAAAGCTAGCAGAAGAAAAGAAATAACTAAAAACAGATCGGAACTAAAAGAAATTGAGATATAAAAAAAAAAAAAAATAGGTGGCCAAGATGATCCACTAGAAGCAGCTAGTGTGCACAGCTCTCACAGAGAGGAATGGAAGGGCAAATAAATACAGCACCTTCAACTGAAACATCCAGATACACGCATTGGGACTAATCAAGGAAACAACTTTACCCTGGAAGAACAAAGAAAAGCAAGGCAGGACAATGGCCCACCCAGGAGCAACACAGAGCCAGGGGAACCTCCGCTGCCCAGGGAAGTGGTTAGTGAATGTGCAACACCAGGAACCCATACTTCTCCCACAGATCATTGCAACCCTTGGGTCAGGAGATCCCCTCATAAACTCACTCCACAAGGGCCTTCAGTCTAACACACAGAGCTATGTGAAGCCTTGGTAGCATTGCTATACACCAAGAATACCCAAGCTAAGAGCCAAATCAAGAATGCAATCTCTTCACAATAGCCACAAAAAGAATAAAATACCGAGGAATCCAGCTAACCAGGGAAGTGAAACATCTCTACAACAAGAATTACAAAACACTGCTCAAAGAAATCATAGATGACACAAACAAATGAAAAAACATTCCTTGTCCATGGATAGGAAGAATCAGTATCATTAAAATGCCCATATTGCCCAAAGCAATCTACAGATTCAATGCTATTTTTACCAAACTACCAATGACATTATTAAGAGAACTAGAAAAAAAACTATTTTAAAATTCATATGGAACAAAAACAACAAAAAAGGCCCAAATAGCCAAGGCAAACTTAAGCAAAAGGAACGAAACTGGAGGCATAACATTACCCAACTTCAAAGTACACTACAGGGCTACAGTAACCAAAACAGCATGATGCTGTACAAAAACAGGCACATAGACCAATGAAACAGAATAGAGATCCCAGAAATAAGGACACATATCTAAGACCATCTCATCTTTGACAAAGTTGACAAAAATAAGCAATGGGGAAAAGCTCCCTATTCAATAAATGGTGCTGAGATAACTGGCTAGCCTGTTGCAGAAGATTGAAACTGGACCCCTTTCTTATACTATATACAAAAATCAACTCAAGATGGATAATGACTTAAATGTAAAACCTAAAACTATAAAAATCCTGGAAGATAACCTAGGAGATACTATTCCGTACTTAGGCCTAGGCAAAGATTTTGTGACAAAAATGCCAAAAGCAATTGCAGCAAAAACAAAATTTGACAAAAAAAACTTAATTAAACTTAACAGCTTCTGCAAAGCAAAAGGAACTATTGCCAGAGTAAACAGACAATCTACAGAATGGGAGAAAATATTTGAAAACTATGCATCCCACAAAGATCTAATGTCCAGCATCTATAAGGAACTAAAACAGATGTACAAGCAAAAAAACAAAAACTCCATTAAAAACTGAGCAAAGGACATGAACATACACTTTTCGAAAGAAGACATACATGTGGCCAACAAGGATATGACAAAATACTCAACATCACTAATAATCCGAGAACTGAAAATCAAAACCACGATCAGATTCCATCTCACACAAGTTGGAATGGCTCTTATTAAAAAGTCAAAAAGTAATAGATTTTGGCAAGGTTGCAAAGAAAAAGGATGACTTATACACTGCTAGTGTGAATTGCAAATTAGTTCAGCCATTGTGGAATGCAATTTGTTGATTTTTCAAAGAACTTAAAACAGAATTACCATTCAACCCAGCAATCTCATTATTAGGTATATCCAAAGAAATATAAATAATTCTGTCATAAAAACATATACATGCATATGTCCAACACAGCACTATTCACAATAGCAAAGACATAGAGTCAACCTAGATGCCCATCAGTGGTAGACTGGATAAAGAAAATGTGGTACAAGGCTGGGCGCGGTGGCTCACGCCTGTAATCCCAGCACTTTGGGAGGCCAAGGCGGGTGGATCACGAGGTCAGGAGATCGAGAACATCCTGGCTAACACAGTGAAACCCCATCTCTACTAAAAATGCCAAAAACAAAAATTAGCCAGGTGTGGTGATGGGCGCCTGTAGTCCCAGCTACTCAGGAGGCTGAGGCAGAAGAATGGCATGAACCCGGGAGGTGGAGCTTGCCATGAGCCGAGATCATGCCACTGCACTCCAGCCTGGGTGACAGAGCAAGACTCCATCTCAAAAAAAAAAAAAAAAAAAAAAAAGAAAATGTGATACAAATACACCATGGAATACTACACAACCATGAAAAAGAATAAGATTATGTCCTTCGCAGCAACACAGATTGGAGGCCATTATCCTGGGCAAACTAACACAGGAACAGAAAACCAAATATCTCGTGTTCTCACTTATAAGTGGGAGCTAAACCTTGCATATACATGGACACAAAAAGGGAACAACAGACAGTGGGACCTACTTGAGCATAGAGGGTGGGAGAAGGGTGAAAATCAAAAAATTACCTATCAGGTATTATGCTGATTAACTGGGTGACAAAATTGTACACCAAACCCCCATGATATGCAATTTACCTATAAAACAAACCTGCTCACGTACCCCAGAACCTAAGTTAAAAATTAAAAAAAAAAAAAAGATATCATTAAGAATAGAAATGGACAAGTCACCACCTGGGAGAAAATATTTTCAAAACATGTACCTTACAAATGACATATCAAGCATATATTTAAAAATTATACAACTAAATAAGAAAAGAACAATCTACTTAGAAAATAGACAAAAGTTTGAACAGACACATCTCAAAAAATTATATAAATTGAAAATATGTGTATGAACTGATGCTCAACATCAGTAGCCATCAGAAAAATGCAGATTAAAGCTATCATGAAATACCACTAAGAACCCACAAGAATGACTAAAGTAGACTAACAAGTTGGTAAGGATGCAGAATAACTAAAGCTCAGATATTGCTGGTGTGAATGCAAAATGGTACACCCACTTTGGAAAATATTTTAGTCATTTCTTATGATATAAAGTATATGCTTATTATATATACCAACAGTACCTCTCCTGGGTACTGTTACCCAACAGAAATGAAAATATATTTCTTAGTTGTTTAGAATATCTTTATTTATTGTAGGCCAAACTACAAATACTCCAGTGTCCATCAGCAAGTGAATGGATAAACAAATTTGGTACCTCATACAATGGAATACTATTCATAAACAAATTACCACTCAGAAACATATTACTGCTGTATTCATGATGTGCATAAATATCTAAAACATTATGCTAAATTTAAAAAGCTAAACCTAAAACACTAAATGCTGTATGATTCCACTTATATGAAATTCTAGAACAGGCCAAACTCTAGACACAGATAAATGATAAGAGTTTATAAGGGGTTAGGTTTGCGGGGAGGAGATTGAGTGGAAAGAGGCAGAGGAAACAAAGGTGTTGGGAGTATTCTACATCATAACTGTGGTTGGTGAGGGTTAAATGTCTGCATGCATTGAAGTATGCTTTGTACACTTAAAAATGATAAATTGTAGGCTGGGCACGGCGGCTCACGCCTGTAATCCCAGCACTTTGGGAGGCCCAGGCGGGCGGATCACGAGGTCAGGAGATCGAGACCATCCTGGCTAACGTGGTGAAACCCCGTCTCTACTTAAAAAATACAAAAAAAAATTAGCCGGGCGTGGTGGCTGGCACCTGTAGTCCCAGCTACTCAGGAGGCTGAGGCAGGAGAATGGCGTGAACCCAGGAGGCGGAGCTTGCAGTGAGCTGAGATCGCACCACTGCACTCCAGCCTGGGCGATGGAGCGAGACTCTATCTCAAAAAAAAAAACATGGTAAATTGTATTGTATATACATCATGCCTCAATGAAACTGAAAGATAAAGAGAGTAATAGATGTCCAAGGAGCATGACTTGAAGAAGGTCTACAGTTAAAATTACCTAGGAGAAAGGGGACAAGAACTCACCAAAGGAAACAGATGGATCAGAAATGCAGGAATGAACAGAGGAATGCCACTTGGGCTAAAGATAAGCTAATACAGAATAGTAGCTTTCAAGAGGTACTTCACCACCACCCACTAAGAGGTATTTTAGAAATTTTTGGTTGACAGCAATACTGGAAGATGTTTTTACATTTCGTGTTGGGGGAGTAAGAAAGGATGCTAGACATCTTGCAGTATATCAGAGAGTCCTACATGTAGAAGAATTGTTTTGCATCAAAACAAACTTTTGAATGACTCACGGACATTCATACATGTAGAAATATCTGTTTAAAATGACTTTAGTCTAGGACCTAACTTATTCATAAAAATCCAAATATATTTACATGATATTAAATATACCAAATTTTCCAGAAATGCAACTATTATATAGTTCTTTAGTTTGCTTGGTTTGAATCCTTACCAAACATTGTTTAAAAGTCCAAAAATTGACATTTCTTATAATAGTGCTGTTCATAGTATTTGAATCATGTTTGTATCAATCTGCATTTGTATCATATTAATGATGATTCTATGCATTGATGCATATTATTTTATCATAAATTAATCTATTTGTATATAGTTAAAGCATTATGCTGAGTTATTAAAATTGTGTGAGTAGGACAATTATTCACCAATGCATTTTATTTCAACATGATAGGGCAGCATTCTAAGAATTAGTTTTAAAGTGGGGTGAGGGTTTGGTAGGATTAAGAATAATTATTCTAGAAGACGGGATTGTTAAAAGAGTTAAATTTTTAAGACATAGAGAAGAATAAGGACTTAGTAGATTTCCCCAAGTTTTGCTGATTTGAAGTTGGTCAAAGTTTTAAGGAATGAGCAGGTATTGAGAGATGGAGAAATAGGGTATTTAAAATATGCACTTCAAAGTGTGGACAGTAAAAGAGGAAATAAACAGAATTGTTAGAATATGCACCAGAATCAGATGAAGGATTATCAAGTTTTGTGAACCTATGCGTCCTTGAATTGAAGGCAAAGGGAAGTATTCATGTAGAGTGGAGAACTAGAGATTTTTTAAAAAGCCAGAGAAAGTGCCAGATAAAAATGAGAACACGTCTTTCCTGAGCTAAAAGGAATGGAAAAAGCTCTTCAGGTTGAAGATTTATCTCTGTGGTGATCATCAGGGCAGGCTGTCCATGTATATGTTGACAGAGGAGGTGACCTACTCTGTGAGATCATGTGCTTTGAGTACCATTGCCCCCCAAATATCTCAGTCATTTACAGTGGTGTCTGATGCCCCACAATCATAAATGTGTCTTGGTATATGGATTCTTTCTCCTATTAAAAAAAATTAAAAGCTCTTGTATTGAGAAAAATAACATACTGAGTCTTTTTAAAGATTTTTACAATCCTGTGTTTATCAGGTCTTCACTGAGTTCAGATTTTGAATAAGGATTGTAGCAGTGGTATACAGACCTAGAGCTTCAGAAATAGAGTGGGGGAAATCTTGAAGGCAAAAAAGGACACAAGCTCCAAAGCCAATCCTCAGTGATCCCACCATTTAGTGTAAAAAAGCCAGAGAGGGGCAGCTCTTCTGGCAAAGTCTAAATTATTGCCCTGCCTCTTATTAACTGTGTGACTCTGGGCAAGTTACTTAGCTCTCTGGGCAGGGTACCGAGGGAGTGCTGAGATGAGAGTTGGAAGTTGTTATTAAGGTGAAGATGAGGTATCACATGCCAGATGTTCTCATTAAGATATGAGATCATTTACCAGTTGCATTGAGGGCTTGAAAACAGAGAATGCCTGGAATGGCTCCTGGAAGTCTCAGAAAGAGATGACTAGCACAGTCAGCAAGCAGATGTGACCACTCAGGTGTAATTGAAGTCCTTGATGGTGTAGATGGCCAGGGCTACATGGCTCTCCCTCTTCCTTGAAGTGTTCCCCATAAAGCAAAAAGAAACACAGGTAATAGAGGTGTGATAGGCGCGGAAAACACAGTAAAAATTTGGTAGATCTTAGGAATCAATGGTGAAGGTCCGTGTGAAGGCGAGAAAGGCAGTGGGAACTGTCAGAAAGACACTGGACTGGGCCTCAAAGACAAATTGTAGTCTCATGTCTACAACTAATAATCTATTTGACCTTAGACAAGCCACCAGTAGAAATAACATTTTGCTCCTGATTTGATAAGGACCTGGAAGTTTCACTGAGGACAGATGGAGAATTCCCTTAGTAAGGAGGGGAGAGATGCCAGGTTGATTGCTCCTTCAGAGTCTCCCTTTCAGCCTTTTGCCAAGACAGCTGCAGATGTAGTTTAAGAGTTGTATTATAGTTTGGGGCTGGGCTTGGTGGTTCACGCCTGTAATCCCAGCACTTTGGGAAGTCGATGGGGGGCAGATTGCTTGAGCTCAGGAATTCAAGATCAACCTGGGCAATATGGTGAGACCCCATCTCTACAAAAAAATACAAAAATTAGCCTAGAGTGGTGGTGCATACCTCTAGTTCCAGCTATTTTTGGGGGCTAAGGCAGGAGGATCACCTGAGCCCAGGAGGTTGAGGCCACCATGAGCCAAGATCATGCCACTGCACTCCAGCTTGGATTACAGAGTGCAACCCTCTCTCTCTCTCTCTCTCAAAAAAACAAAAACAAAAAACAAAAAAACAAAACAAAACAGTAATAGGTTGTAAGTTTAAATTCCTGTTCTGCCTCTTATTAACTGCATGACTCTGGGGAAGTTACTTACCTCTCTGGGCTTCAGTTTCTTTACCTATTAAATGGAAATGATACAAATATAAATACACCATGCTCCATGACGTAGGAAATGTAAGATTCCAAAAATGGAAATGATACAAATATAAATACACCATGCTCCATGACGTAGGGCATGCAAGTACTGAGTACTGCAAACACTCTCTATTCTATTTTTTTTTTTTAGTTTCAGCTAAAAGTTCACTTCTTCTGATTTCTACAGCACTTTTCATCTTCCCATACTTAGTCATTTAACAAAATGGCCCACAGCCTTTGTTCCTGAAAGGGTGTGTATATGGTTATGTCTATCTTTCTGTCTGTCTATCTTATCTCTTTAAGAAGATTGCCAGCTTTTGGACAGTAGAAGAATATATATTAGATTCCTTGTATATCCCTTTCAGCTTCTAGAATGCACTTACCATAGCACTTGACAAATATGTATTAGATAAATGAGGTTTACAGTCCCAGATACAAAACTTCCCTATGCTCTGTATCAATTACACAGCTTAGGAAGACGCAGTTGTGGAATAATTTATCTAGGGTTTGGGTGTTTTTGTTTGTTTCCAGTTGGTCTGTGACTATACATAGATTCAATCATAATGAAGCTGACAAAGAAGAGATGACATTTTGGAAAAAGAAAAGGAATTTTGGATATTACAGCTCAACATTTGTCACCTCCCTGGCTGATAACAGTGCACGTTCTTTCCCTTTGGCTAAATTTGGATCCAACGCCAGCTAAGTGCACTAGGCAAGCCAGAACTGCATTGTACCTCTATTTTGTGACATATGAGCTCCCTGCTTTAATCTCCCCTCTACTGTATAAAAGAGGATCTGAGGCTGTTAGACTTCAATCCGGTGATTCATGCAGCTGGCACACAATAGATTCCATCTCTCTTCTCACTGCTGCACAATATCAAGCTAAACAAAATGTCTTAGAAAGCTTTGGTACATGTAGTTAGCCTGTCACAGATCCCTCCCCCCACCCCCAATGCCACCCCCACCCCCCACACACTCCTTTTTTTC
Source organism: Symphalangus syndactylus (assembly GCF_028878055.3). Lineage (NCBI taxonomy): Eukaryota > Metazoa > Chordata > Mammalia > Primates > Hylobatidae > Symphalangus > Symphalangus syndactylus. The sequence continues at coordinate 117,634,395 of NC_072424.2, read as the reverse complement.
TTCTACTAAGCAAAAGAGTCCGAATGCCCAGCACCTGCCTTTTTACTGACATTTCCACAAAGGTAAAGGAATGAACCTTTTGTCAATTCCTACCAAACGATCTGTTTTGAAACAATGAGATGAAAAGCCTGGGCCCCTCTCCTTGCTACTGGATTACAGTGCAGAGGATTAAAATAAAGGACATTTGATTTTATTGATTTAATGAGGGATGGAGGCTTTTGCCGGAGCATCCCTCGTGGCAAAGGAACAAGTCTTGTTGGCAGGTACCTCCACTGAGGCACTTCTTCTCCATTTGTTTGGTTTTTCAGTGGTGCTTGTTTATGGGTTTGCCTGTTAGAATGACCCACAGTGTTCCTTGCCATGCTGCATGAAGCAGTCAAATGCCTGCAGTGATTTCAGTGTGTGTCTCCAGACAGGGAGAAAGCAGGAGAGATGCGATGGGAGGATACACAGTTCTGCAGGATAAAGAGCTGCTGGAAGAGGTGACAGGGAAAGCATTTCTTTGAAAAAAGAAGGAGAGCCAAAGAAATCAGACTGGAAAAGAAATAGTACTTCTACCTGCAAAAGAGATCATCTGCAGAGCCTATTATTTCTCAGCTGCATCTACTTCAGCTAGGTTTCTAAAACCCCCTTTCTGTCCACACCATTCTGTTCCCATGTCCATCCTTGCCCCCTCCCCTTCCATTATCCAAGTTTGAATATTGAGAAAACTAAGGGGGTTCAGACACCATGTTTGCTGTGGATGGGGCTGGGCACAGCTAGATAATCTTTTTGCTTTTGTACTCTTCTTTGGGGTTTCTTGTGATATTATTATTGACATTTTCATATGGTAATTTTTGCATTATATGTTTCTTCTTTTATATTTGTCCTATTTTTTTCCATACAGCCTGACTTCATTGTCTACTGAGCCGTGTGAAAGGGACATTGCCAGTCACCTGCTGACCAAATCTAAGCAGTGATCTACTTTTAATACTGAAATGTACTGCATATTTCTTAATAGACATGTGTACAGTCAGGATTCCTGTTAATATGAGCATATGTCCCTATACACTGTGTACATTTATTGAAATGTATTTATGCAGTCCACCCATAGATTAAACACCCCCAATTCCCTCTGGTGATATTGTCTCTCTGATTGCTAGCTTAAAGAGAAACAGTTCCTAAGAGCATATGGTTTCCAAAACACAGCCCTTCCCCCTCCCTTTCAGTGTACACAAAATGAGCGGCCACCCCTCCCCCACAGCGTCTCTGCTCTCTGCTGCAAGAGCCTGAAACCAGGGGGCAAGATCATTAGTTCCCAATTACCTTAAACCATGCAAGATAACCTCTCTCAAGAGCTGTTGGTAAAATATGCACACAGTTGCACTGTCTAGACAGTTATGAAATATAGGTGTAGGGCTCGGCCACTGCAGAACACCAATGCATCTCAAATGAAGTGCTTTTATTAAAGGAGTATAATCACCAGGATAACTAATTACATCAATGCCACATAGTTAATTAAACCCATTATAGTTACTATTCCCATGGAGAGGAGGTCAAATGAAGCCACCATCTTTTTGATTCTACTATGCTAACAAAAGAAGAAATTAAGTAAAACACAACACAGACCTCTTCATTTTGTGCCTGTTTTTTAACATTTAATAACTACCTAGGGTGTCATCCAAGATCTTCAAGTATAATCCATAGCCAAAGACTGCTGGGCTGTTCAAAAGACCACCTTGCAACTTACCTGAACTTCCATTAAATGATCACCAACTGTTTGCTTGATTGGTGCAAGAAGTAATGACAAGTAAAATTGAAAGGCAGAATGAGCAGCCACTGTGTTTTTATTAATATCTTACAGAGAAACATGATGGAAGGTAGTGCTTATGTTTCAGTCTACTCTGGCTTCGTGGCTAATAAGGGGGAGGTAGCCCCGTGTACCCCTCTAGGCCCTACCAGGGACTATGAGAGTGACCCACCAAGGTTAGGTATTAAAGCTCATTAACCAGCCGAAGACACACAGATTGCATATCCTGCAGTTTCAGCAACAACAAAATCTTGCTCTGACACCGAAGTATAAAGGATAATTCAGATATAAACATGGAAAAGGAGAGAATTCAAGAACTCTATTGCATAATGACATTGTTTCCAGAGGAAGAATGTGGACACACAGACACACACACACACACACACATCTCTCAAATACTAATCTTTAGAAAATAAACCAAGAAATTTTGATCCTCCTTGTCTGAAAATTCACCAGGTCATTATATCACTGTCACACCTTCTTCTCAAAGCAGTTCATTGTACAGAGAGAGGATTTGCATTCACTTCTCCTGATTAACAAAGAAAACTTTGTATAAAAGGGCTATGCACTGAGACGTGCAAATGTGGCCAGTCTGACCCCCTGCAGGAGAAGGCAGACAAGCAGTAGGGAGAAGAGGTAGATGAGGAATGAGAAAGAATGCTTTGATCCCAGTACAGCACACACAATGTAGCAGGCGGCACACTCCCAGCAAGCTCTGACCCTAAGCAGGCTGAAGTTTGGCATGGAGTCAAAGAGTGGAAAGCAATATAATGAGTATAGTTTCGTGCAATTGTGAACAACAGAAGGCTGCAAAATCACTGTTCTTGCTGGGTTTGTTGTGACGGTGGTTGTTGTGATTGTTGCTCATGTTATTATTGTTATTGTCATTATTTTCCAACTCAGGAAATTATAATATTGCTTCAATTGCAAGATAAGCCCAATTATTTTAATATAGACTGTAAGCAAAAGGCAGCACAAAAAAAAAATCATACAGGCCCCATGAAAAACAAAGGGTCAGGTGTTAAATCCTTTATTTGTCTAGTGGTTTAAGCTGACATATGAAGCATTTAGTTTAGATGTAAAGAGATCTTTTCTTTACCATCCATAACCCTCACCTCCACCCCAAAAGCTGCTTCTCAGACTTCTTTGTTCTTCTCATGGAGCCACCATGCTACCAGTCACCCAGACAGAAACACCAGGGGGAGGTGTCATTTTTTTTAACTTTGTCTCCTTTTCCCCTTTTGTCAAATCAGTGGCCAAGTCCAGGAAATTCCTCGCCATCATCCACTTCCTTCCAAACCCTTTTCCATTACCACCCGCCTCTGATCTCCTTTCTCTGTCCTTCCTGCTTCCAGTTATCCTCCCCTTTCAATCCCTGTTACTCAACCCACCCAAGACATCTTTCTTTCTAAAGTATTGTCCCCATCTGGTTGCTCTTTGCCTCAAAAAAATGCATTGATTCCCCAGAATTGCCCTATAGAGTAATTTGCAAATTCCTCACTCTGGCGTTGAGGTTGTCTCCACTCTGCCTCTGCTATGTGTGCAGGTTTACCTCGCAGGGCTTCCCTAGCTGGGACCTGAGCTCCCATTCTGATCATGTCGCACACTCCAGTGACTCCAGACCTCTGCTTCTTACATACACTTCACTGCCAGTCCTTCCCTCCCTCACCCAGTCCTTCTTGAACTCCTACACATCCTTTGATGTTCACCTTTTATATATATATTTTTAGAGACAAGGTCTTGCTCCGTCACCCAGGCTGAAGTGCAGTGGCACGATCATAGCTCACTGCAACCCTGAACTCCTGGCCTCAAGTGATCCTCCCACCTCAGCCTCTCAAGATGCTGGGACTACAGGCATGAGCCATGGTGCCCTGCTCAATGTCATCTTAATGCCTTCTACCAGGAAGCCTTTTCTGATGTGCCTAAGCTACAGATGCCTTTATCACTTTGATTTCCCAGAACATGCTTTTTTACATGTACTTTATGACCGGTATCATAATATGCCTATAATAATCAAAAGTATTGATCATATTATTTCTTCAGATTTTAAACTATAAAAATTCAAAAATTGTATCTTACTGATCTTTGTATGAGGCTAATTAAATATCCATCTACTGGGATCAAATTAAAAGGTCATTTTACAAAATTATGGAGTCTTAAATATCGGGTAATTATCCATCTACTTGCATAGTTCGAGTGAAAGAAATGAACATTCTCAGACACTTCTGTCTCCATTGTTGTGTGATCTAAAGAAAGTGAGCTTCATTCTTACAGTTGATTTATAAGAGAAGTAGTGTGGACAAACCAACCCTATAAATTATCCAAAAAGTATTCTGACCCAATAAAGTGTGTTATAATTAGAAAATATTTGTTGATAAGTTATGTTATTATAAATTTTGTGATTTATACCTTGATGCCCAAGCAGGCACAAATACCTACCTTATAACTATAGAATGGTTAATGTTACTCACCTGCCCTGATCTGTGCCTTTGCAATGTTCATGGTGGACTAGATTTGACAACCTAAAATTATTTTACTTAACTTTTACAGACCAAGGCAATTAACTGGGTATACAGTAATCCCCCCTGAACCCTTATCTGCATTTTGCTTTTCATGGTTTTCAGTTACCTAAAGTACAAGAAGATATTCTGAGAGAGAGACCACATTCACATAACTTTTATTAGAATATATTGTTATAATTGTTGTGTTTTATTATTACTTATTGTTGTTAATCTCTTACTGTGCCTAATTTATAAATTATCATCATAGGTATATATGTATAAGAAAAAACATGCCTGGCACGGTGGCTCACGCCTGTAATCCCAGCACTTTGGGAGGCCAAGGCAGGTGGATCACCTGAGGTCAGGAGTTCAAGACTAGCCTGGCCAACATGGTGAAACCCCATCTCTACTAAAAATACAAAAAAATTAGCCAGGTGTGGTGGCATGCACCTGTAATCCCAGCTGCTTGGGAGGCTAAGGCAGGAGAATTGCTTGAACCCAAAAGGCAGAGGTTGCAGTGAGCTGAGATCCTGCTACTGCACTCTAGCCTCTAGCCTGGGCAACAGAGCAAAGCCCTGTCTCAAAAAAAAAAAAAAAAAAAAAGAAAGAAAGAAAAAACAGACTGTATACTATCCAAATACTCAGGTATACACTGAGGGTGCTAGGAAGTATCTCATGAGGCTAAGGATGGGACTAATGTATTAATTATGTGAAGGGCTGAATAGTAGAGGAAAGATAGAAAGATGTATTAGGACTCAAAAGATCTGAGTTCTAGTCCTGGTTCTACATACTCACAGGTTGGATGAATTACTTAATATCTAAATTAATAGCTAAAGGACTCCCCCATGAACACACACACGCACAAAGTCATACTGCTAGACTTTCTGAATTTTAAAGAGAAAATAGAAGAATAGCCTTAAATGTATTAAAGTAACCAAATTGAAACTGATTTAAGTATGATTATTCACAACTTTAAATTGTATAAAATTGTAATTATTTGGGAGAAGAATATTAATTTTCTACTCATTTGATGTTATAATGCAGTATGATCAATTCAAATAAAGTAGACAAAATAAAATTAGAAAGAAAGAACCACAATACAAACTTGGAATAATACAAAACAAAACAAAACAAAACACACAACATAAAATGTTATAAAACTCAGAACAATAACCAAGTCACCACTGTCACTTGAATAAAACTACAGAGGCACATGGAGTAATGACAAAATAAACCAGGGCTACCATTCTGGGTGATACATAATTATAGTAATGCAAATGCAAGCAATTCTGAGCCAACATGAAAAATCATTATTTCTCAACATTTTTGTGCCTGTGGAAAGTTTTTGTTTTAGTGCTTAAGAAAAGCAGTTTTGGGGCTGAAGTTTATTTCAGTTTATTTTATTCTTTAAAAACAGACTTTTATTCCCATTGAATAAACAGTGTATAAACTACTAAAATACAATAAACTCCAAGTCAAGAAGCTTAGAGGTTTGACTCTGTCTCAGGTTGAAATGAGCCCTGGCTAGTTCATGGTTTACCAGTAAACTCTTCTCCATGGATACAGAGCGTGAACTGCTATAACATCATCTTCATCCAAAAAGACTAACCAGAAAGAAAAAAATATATAGAATTTATGTTCTGTGTTGAAGGAACAAGGAAAAAAAAGAAAAGAAGGTAGAAGAAAGGGAAGGAGAGGGAGAAGGAAGGAGAGAGGGGAGAGAAAAAGAGAAAGGAAGGAAAGAGAGAGAGAAGAGAAGAAGAAAAGATAGACAAAAAAAAAATTTTTTTGAAATGGAGTCTAGCCCTGTCGCCCAGGCTGGAGTGCAGTGGTGCCGTCTCTGCTCACTACAAGCTCCGCCTCCCGGGTTCATGCCATTCTCCTGCCTCAGCCTCCTGAATAGCTGGGACTACAGGCTCCCACCACCACACCCAGCTGATTTTTTGTATTTTTAGTACAGACGGGGTTTCACCGTGTTAGCCAGGATGGTCTCGATCTCCTGACCTCATGATCTGCCTGCCTCAGTCTCCCAAAGTGCTGGGATTACAGGCATGAGCCACGGCACCCGGCCGACAAAAGAAAATTTTTGGAAGAAAGACGAGGAGTTAACAAGCCTGGAGAACATAAGTGATTTCTCTAATTTCTTTCAGGATCTTGACAAACTTTTTCTCTTCCATGCCTGAGTTCTCGGCATCTTACTTTTATTATAGCTTCACTAGGGACATGATTGTACAAGGATGAGGTATGATCATGAATAAAAAGAAGTTGGAACCCTAAGCTCAATAGTAATGAAAGGTTTCCTGTAAATGTCCGAACAAATGTACCAGGTCTATGCAGGAATACACCAATGATGTTTCAACATACTTAAGGCATCAATACTACAGACACATACCCGTTTCCCTGCCTAAGATGTTCCACTGGTTTTCCATTTTTTACAAGACACATGATCCATAAGGCTGTCCAAAAACCACTTAACTCTACAAAATCTTCTACAACAGCACACACAATATTCTAATGAAATACCAAAAGTCATACAGTTTCCTGTGTGTGTTCACCAGAGAATGGAGGAGAAAAGACCATTTCAAGTAAAGGATGCACTGTTGACTGAGAGGTGTCAGAGGGTGTGACCTGTCCTCTGCGAAGTCTCCCCTGACCTCCTGAAGAGTGAACACTCTCTCCACCAGAAAACCTCTGACCCATTGCTTTCTTATCTTCCGGCGCTTATGTAACAATCTTAGATCTCTCATTTATGTAGGTGCCTTCTCTACTAAACTGGAATCATTTCTGAAATAAGAAACTCTAACAATGTGTCTGATACATGTTCATAATAATAGTTAATACATGCATCAGGAATTCAGAAGAATTCTGCTATTGTGAAGATTGTACTGAGCTACAAAAATAATTCCTTCCATTTGTAAAACATTCATTGCTTAAGAGGCACATTCACAAATCTTATATTTTACCATTAGGTCTGTCAAGATATTTTTACCTTCAACTTCAGGTTAAGAAAAGTGTTAATAGACTAGATTAACTAATGTGATTGACTAATTAGATTAACTAGTTGAGAGTTTCATAAAAGTTAATTAACTTCTCTAGGCCTCAGCTTTTCTACTTATAAAACAAAAATATTTCATGTGAGTCTCTCTGAAGTCCCTCTAGCTGTATAGCAAGCAGCCAAATGGAAAAGTATAAGCAGCCAAAATTGCATTGTTGTATTAATAAAATGAAATAAGGATCAGATAAACTCACAGAATGAGAACTGTCATCATCTGTAGGAGTTGTTGGCTCTTTCTGCAAATCCTATGGATGACAACAAGAAAGAAAAACTATTAGAGAGTTTAGAGAGGAAAGCTGAACCACGAAGAAGGACCAAGTAGTTGCAAAGAATACCAAAAATAAAAAATAAAATAAAATTGAGAATGAATAAGCTTAATTTATACTACCTAGGAATCTCTCTTTTATTTTATTTTATTTTATTTTTTTCTGGAGACAGTTTCATCCTGTCACCCAGGCTGGAGTGTAGTAGCATGATCTCAGCTCACTGCAACCTCTGCCTCCCGGGTTCAAGCAATTCTCTTGCCTCAGCCTCCCAAGTAGCTGAGATTACAGGCATGCACCATCACGCCCAGCTAATTTTTGTATTTTTAGTAGAGACGAGGTTTTGCTGTGTTGGCCAGGCTGCTTTTGAACTCCTGACATCAAGTGATCCATCCACCTCTGCCTCCCAAAGTGCTGGGATTACAGGCGTGAGCCACTGCACCCAGCCTAGGAATCTTTTTTCACAAAAAACACACAGGACACTTTTTTTTTTTAATTATACTTTAAGTTCTATGGTACATGTGCACAACGTGCAGGTTTGTTACATATGTATACATGTGCCATGTTGGTGTGCTGCACCCATTAACTCATCATTTACATTAGGTATATCTCCCAATGCTATCCCTCCCCCCTCCCCCCACCCCACGACAGGCCCTGGTGTGTGATGTTCCCCTTCCTGTGTCCATGAGTTCTCATTGTTCACTTCCCACCTATGAGTGAGAATATGTGGTGTTTGGTTTTTTGTCCTTGTGATAGTTTGATGAGAATGATGGTTTCCAGCTTCATCCATGTCCCTACAAAGGACATGAACTCATCATTTTTTATGGCTGCATAGTATTCCATGGTGTACATGTGCCACATTTTCTTAATCCAGTCTATCATTGGTGGACATTTGGGTTGGTTCCAAGTCTTTGCTCTTGTGAATAGTGCTGCAATAAACATATGTGTGCAAGCGTCTTTATAGCAGCATGATTTATAATCCTTCGGGTATACATTCAGTAATGGGATGGCTGGGTCAAATGGTATTTCTAGTTCTAGATCCCTGAGGAATTGCCACACTGTCTTCCACAATAGTTGAACTAGTTTACAGTCCCACCAACAGTGTAAAAGTGTTTCTGTTTCTCCACATCCTCTCCAGCACCTGTTGTTTCCTGACTTTTTAATGATTGCCATTCTAACTGGTGTGAGATGGTATCTCATTGTGGTTTTGATTTGCATTTCTCTGATGGCCAGTGATGATGAGCATTTTTTCATGTGTCTGTTGGCTGCATAAATGTCTTCTTTTGAGAAGTGTCTGTTCATATCCTTTGCCCACTTTTTGATGGGGTTGTTTGTTTTTTTCTTGTAAATTTGTTTGAGTTCTTTGTAGATTCTGGATATTAGCCCTTTGTCAGATGAGTAGATTGCAAAAATTTTCTCCCATTCTGTAGGTTGCCTGTTCACTCTGATGGTAGTTTCTTTTGCTGTGCAGAAGCTCTTTAGTTTAATTAGATCCCATTTGTCAATTTTGGCTTTTGTTGCCATTGCTTTTGGTGTTTTAGACATGAAGTCCTTGCCCATGCCTATGTACACAGTACACTTTTTTATTCAAGCACATGAAATTAAAAAAAAATCTATCATGCAATAAGCCACAAAAAAAGCTTCAATACTGCCCCTAAAATCAGTATGATATAGACTTTTAGCTCTGATCACAACACAATAAAATCAGAAATCAAAACTAAGGGCTTCCTTTAGAAATTCCATGATCCGTGTTGCTGGAAACAATAAAACATATTATTAAAAAATGAGTCAAATTTTGGAAGTAAATTAGTACTAATGAAATTTTTAATTTTAGAGACATTTATCAGAAACTGAGATTTACATAAATAAAGTGACTGATTACTCAAAGCACCAATAAAACAGTAACCAAGTAAACCAAAGAAACAAGAAGCAAATAATAAAAGATAATAGAGGGATTTCCAGTTAAAAATGGGGGATTAGATGTGTGCCTTTGAATTCACCCCCCACAGAAACCCCATAAAACAATGGTAAAAAGATCTTTTGAAGCATAAACTTATAAGGACAAAGAGAACAGAGATTGGGAGAATAACAATAAAACTTTAGAAGATGAAAAAAAAGAATGAGTATTAAATGACTTCGTGAACTAAGAAAGTAAATCCTAAACTGGCAGCAGAAATCTGGGAAACTATTCTAACTCTTTAGCAAAACCTTCCCAAGGTCCAGATACTTTTAGCGCCATATGGCTCTGAAAGTGGGGATAAGGTGAAACCAAACAAAACCAAAGAGGAGTGGTTAAAACTGTTTATGAAATCTATCTCCAGATACCCTCCTCCAGTCTGTGTCACTTCTACTCCACACAACACAAGAACTGGAAGCTTATTCTCCAGACATAGGAAAACAGAGCCTCTCTGACCTGGGGGACATCAAGCCTAGTGGAAAAAAGAAATGCATACTCAGGATAGGGGGATTAAGTGAAAGTTTACATACGGAACTTTGAGATCCCTCAGTTACCAGAGTGCTAATAGCCAGCCTCATGCTATCTAGGCTGGAGATCAGAAGATCATTATCTGGCAATACTGATAAACCAGAGAGGGGAGGCCTGAAGATAACGGCATTACAGGCTCTGAGCAGCCTAGCCAGTAAAGGCCATAGGGGAGCCCACACATGGCGAGTCCCAACCATGAACACAGAACTTCTAATTCACTTTTCAGACCTCCACTCTAAAATATGACCAGGTACTGGGAATGGAAAATATACGAAGCAAGCTGGAGGAAAAGAGATAAAACTATGATTAATATTTTTGGAGAGATGAAAGAAAATATTACATCCATGAATCAAAAACAAGATGCTGTTACAAAGGAACAATCAGAAAACATGATAAAGACCTTGGATATTAAACTTACAATAGTTAACAATAAAAACGCAATGGAAGTTCTTAAATGTACTGTTGAGAAAATGGAAATGACAAAGAGCAAACAGACAAAGGGATGGAGAATAGGAGAGAAAGTATTTTGAAATTAGAAGATTAATTGCTAAAAATCAGCTAAATTTATTTCAACAACTGCAAAGACCCATAAATACCTAAAACAATATTGGCAGGGAAAGCAAAATCATTGCACCTCGTGATAAGAAAAGCGTACAGAACCCGGGAACAGCACCATGTTTGTAGGAACTAGCTATTTGATATAGGTGGCACCACTAATTTAGTCAGAAAAGGAAATATACAAATATTGTATATTTTTCAATTTTTGAATATTATAATTAATAAGAAATGGGAATTGAGAATGAAATTGCTGATATTTGACTGTTTTGACCTACATAATGTCTGTTTCATGAAGTTCAAATTAATGCATGAAACGATTAATGTTTGCAGATGAAAAAAGGAGAATAGATGCAGAAATGGATTAAGGTATATGATTAAACAAAAGAAAAGTCTTTTGTGGATGTACAATAAGCTCTGAACTGGGAAGAAGGATAATTCAGTTCTATGCACCAATAGGTGACAATGATGCAAGGTTTGCAGACAGGCTTACAAAGTCATAACAGATGGAAAAATTACCACGATGGAGCTCAAAGTTGTTATGTTAAGAAAATCAGCAAAAATCTAAAAGAAAGAAGACAGGCGAGATAAGATATGAGAAAGCTGTCTTGGAAGAGAAAGAAATATTTAAAAGATGAATACTTACAGCTATGAGAAAGTGTAAAATTAGGTTCAGAGAACAAAATAAATCAAAGCATAAGACTTTGAGGACACAATGAAAGTTAAAACCATTTTTAATAATTCTTTGGGATATTCCCAAAACAGAAGAAAAAGACAGACTGCCATCCTTTCCTCAGAGAAATAGTGCTAACAGTGAAAGTAAGGCACATGTCCAACACTTTTTTACACCTCCTACCACCACTGCCATTATACTCATCATCGTGTCAGACACATACTAAGTTCACAAAATGTGGTTAATGGAACCTAGTGGGAGGGGTGATCTTAAATGATTTAATTTTTCCCCTTGAAAGGGATTTTCCTTTGGATTGCACAGTTTCTTAAACTCCAGATTTAGAAAAGACACAGGCTTCACATATTTTTCTGGATAAGGGTCATTATTCTTGCCCTCTTCAATAGACACTAGCAACAGTGAGAATAAAGCCCATAAATTATATATATTAGACTTGACCATGACGTGATACATCTTCTACTTATAATTTAGGTGATCTTATATAATGTGCTAGACAGTAATGTTATCATTATTTACAGAACCTTGAATGCAGCAGTAATCATCAATCTAAATGCTTGTGCATTATTTTAAGGGAGAAGCACAGTGATCTATTAATATTTCAGGTTAATGCACATTGAGTGGGATGGAGGGTTTAAACCAGGAGATAGAAATAGAGATTTCTCTGCAGCTTCAACAGCTATCTCCTGAGCACTTTTCTACTCCCCACCCTTCCTTGGACCACTCTTTGGTGATCCAGTAAGCTAACTTCCTTAAATATCCATTCACAGTTAATCCTTTGAAATTTTCATGAATGAAGTAAAAGGTGTAGTAAATTATTGAAGACATTAATTATGCAAGCAGCATAAAATGTTTGCACATCATCTCGCAAATAAAGACTAAATAGTTGTTCTTGACATTATCCGCACCTAAACTTAACTTCTTTTTGTGTTTCAATAGGTTTTAATATTTAACTTGCTCAAATTATGACTTGTTGATATAAATAAGAAATTTGTTTACTCTCCCTAACTGAAAGAGGAAGCCCAAATACTCAATTATGTTCTATAGTAGGAATCTATGAATCATAGCATAATAATTGAGGCAAGTGTCTTCCATCAATCTCAGAGTTGCTGACCATTTGCAGCACGAGACCGAAATGAAAAAACTAGGTCTCTAGCAGCTCTCTGAGTCATCTTAGTGGGTAAACAGGGTTATCTTGATTGAACTCACAGAGTATCTGACCTACCCAAATGTTAACGTGTTGAAAACCACTCTCCAGCCATGACAGAAAATGCAGGTGCTTCATAAAACCTGTTGACTGAATCAAATGAGTCTACCGATTGATACTATTTACACCTATTTTGCTCTCCTTAACCGCATAGACTCTTCCATGCCCTTCCTAATCTTTCAGATAAATAATGATGCCCCAAAATAATGTGAATTCTCTGAATATCTGCCATAAACATATTACCTAAAATACAAATGAATTTATGGTTTCTTATTACTTGGGGATTTTCCTGTGCCATTTCTTCTTACATTTGTACAGGTTTTCTTTTCCGTATACAAATGAAATGATTAGGTTCCAGATCTACATCTCTGCAAATTACAAAATGGTTTTCTAGCTGCTTTCAGAGCAAGAAAAACAAGTTAGGGAACAAGGATTTAATAAGTAGAAAAAAATTAAATATATTTTTTAAAGGTTTTCAATTAAGCTGTCATTAATGAATGTTTAAGATACAATTTATGAGGTGAATACACACACACACACACACACACACACACACACACACAAATGCAGGATTTGCTAATTACTAGTTTTATGATCCTTATCCTTGGCTGTATACTTAATCTCTCTAAACCTTAGTTTCCTGGTTTATAAAATAAAGATAATAACAATTATTTTATGAGGTTGTAGTGAAGTTTAAACAGAAGAATGGACATAAAGGTAATTTTTCATTTTAAAGTCCTATATAAATGAAATTAGTGTTTGTATGCACTACCTACTCTGGGCCAAAGGCTAATCTTTGAGTTTGGAGAGAATATAAGAGGAATCTAAGGTATATTCTCTTTGCACAACAAACTTAATATCCATTTGGGGAAGAGGAAATAATTAGAAAAAGAGTTGAGATTGCAGAAAACTAAGTTGTGTGACCCAGGTTATGTGTGCAGTAACAATTCTAAGAAGGAAGAGTTTAAAATGGGCTGGAAATTATGACCATTTTCTTTCCAAATGGAACAGGCTGAGCTTTGCCTGAACAAAGAAGCAAAGATATCTAACAGCTGCTTGCCACTCTCTGTTGCTTAAAATATCGGAGGAGTATGAGGTTTAGGCAGCTCTGAGTCATCTTCCTCCTAACTTGGTATTTATTCAGGACATAGCTCTAACCCTGATGACAACAGCATTCCTGACCTATGAGCTGCTCAAAATGCTAAGATGGTCCTGAAGGTGAAATAGACACCTCCTCCCCGTGCGGTCAGCTGCCATTCCCACTTGTGCTTCTGCAGCCTCCTCATTTTGTCACAGTGTTTGTTCTAAATGAAAGAGGTCTGGACAGCTGAAGAAGAGGAACTGAAGCCAAATGAGAAATATCCTAGATTCTCTTCTTATGACAATGCTCAAGACTCACAGCTGAGGCAATTGTAGAAAGAACTGGAGCTTGGGCTTAGACCATGTGACTTTGGTAACTTGTATATCATGAATGAAGCCCAATAAATTCAATTCAGTTGTTCAAACTCTATGCAGGCCTATTTTGATCAAAGTCCTGTAACTGTTAAGATATGCAAAACTTATTAAGGGAGAATAATGAAAGATATGGAGGGATAAGACAATTTAACATATATTTTATGTGTTCTCATCTCATCCAGTGGTATCTGTAAATGGGCTCTGTAATCAATATTTTTGCAGATGAGGAGGATAAGGCCCAGATGGGTTGGATAACTTGTCCAAGGTCACACAATTTATAAGCTGTGGAGGGAAAATCCAGTCCCAAAAAATCCTGGCTCTAAAGCCTGTGCTCTTTACACTTACATTGTCAGAGGGAGAAATATGAACACACAGAGAAGCATTTTTTTAAGAGGAGCGCTCAGGGAACAGAATATTTTCACAATTCTAGATGATGGTTTTTTCGCAATAGGTGAATTGCGGAGGAGTAGGCTGGAAGGAGGTTGAGGCCATATGATGGAGAACTATGCTAAAGATCACCACTTCGGACTCAATTATGTAAACACTGAGGAGTCACCAGTGGCTGACCAAGTATGAGGGAGTTCTGGGTATGGACAATGACGGGGTATCCTATCTATAAAAAATTTTAAAGCTATAATAAAACCCAGTCATTCTGATTCTAATCATCACTTCCTGCCGACATTTCTAAACAATGAAGTGATAAAATACTCCTCCTCAAAAAAAAAAAAAAAAATCATTTCTGGTCTTAGTTTTAAACAATTGCTGCCATTAGCATTGAGTTTTAATAATACATTGCATGGTTTGAATTAGCACATTTTTATTATTTGTCCTTTATTAAATATTGTGTTCAACATAGAAGTTAACTCAGCAAATTCCCAGTTAAACAATTGTTCCCCAAACGTACCCCACTCAGCTACAATCATTCAGGATAAATTGGGAAACCTTGGCAATTGCCTTGGGCAGACATAACTGCGATTCTAAGTCAAAGAAACAACTTGAGTTACTATGGGATCACTTGGAGTTTCTTATTTTCGTTTAAATGCAAAATGCAAGTATAACATTTTTTATCTGATAGGTGCAAATTTTAGTTCATACATAAAACATCCCGAATTTGCACAATCTTTAGAATCAAAATCACTTCTTTTCATTTGTTGTTTTAAAACAGAAGATTTAAAAATTATATTGATTACTAATTACTACATGAAAATAATTTCATCACAAAGTGGGGGGTGTTATAAAAATGATCCAGCCAAGGTGTCAAAAATGCTAGGAATGCCACTGGAAGTCACTGAATGTTTTTGATGGCAGGAGTCACGAAAGAATGGTTAAGGTGAATCATAAAAGGCATCATCATTATACCAATCTGTGTTACGTATATGTCTAGTTACCAATATGTTTTCCTAGAGAAGGAAAAAACATGGAGTATAAGTTGTCAAAAGCAATAAAAAGTATTAAGTGGTGGAGAGTATTCTGACATGGGTCCTTTAGGCTGCTGCATTTTCATGGTAGAATATCAATCCTATCCCCAGCTGGTCTATCCTTGAAAGCAGACAGTTCTCATTTTAAACTGCCAGCAGAGAACACTACCACTTCAGGGAGTCAGTAGGGAATGATGCAACTTGGAAATTTTTGTCACCCAATATGTTGGGAAATGTCAATTGAGAAAATCATTATTTAGGTTTTTTTGTTAAGGACACATGGTTGTCATAACCTGTATTGTTATTTACAATATTCAGTGCACTTCTCTATGGGAGGATTGCACATCCCTTTCTATAGAAGACTGGCTTGGCCTGATGACTGATTTGCTTCAGTCAGCAGACGTGATGACTGTTCTAGGCCAAAGTTTTAAGAGCTACTGTGTGGTGTGCTGTGTCCTTTCCCCAAGTCTCTGTGATCATGAAAGCATGAAGCCTCTTTTCACCCCGGGTTCCTTAATAACTACAATGAGCAGAGCCCTTTTCTAACCCATTATGAACATGTTGCCTGAATAAAAATTAAATATTGTAGTTTTAAGCAACTGACATTTTCTGGCACAAAGTAGCCTTACCTAATTGATAGAGTAGTCCTTCCATTTGGGCAGATACTCTCAAATCTGTTCCCAAATTTAGACGGACTACAGGAAATTATTTCATAGAACCCCTGTATAAATATCAGTAGAATTGCTTTTACTGAACTACATTTGATGTGAAGATTGTTCATACTGAAAGACACTGTAAACACACCTCATGAAACTCAAGCTGGTCCACGCTTAAGAATGTTGTCATGAATGAGAGGCATTATGCAGTCATAACTTGATGAACATTCTCAAGACGTCTTTGCCTGTATTTTGCATTAAGAATCGTTACAGTTCTCCTGAACAGTGTGAACTATTTCTGTCACTTAAACGCTATCTATTGTGTACCTGATCACGTACCTAATCTATTTCAGGTTAGTTGCCAGGAAGCTTAGGCCCAAATTTTTGGCAAGTGTGCAAGTGTTCGCAGGATCTGTTTTCAATTTAGTCTTAATTTTAACTCTATTTTATGAATCTGGTTTCGTGTTCCTTTTTTAACAATTTTTAATTGACATGTTGTATTTAATCTCATTAATCTTTTCAAATCCTTTAAAAAACAAGGTGTGGATATAAATAAATATTATAGAGAATATCATTGCCATGTGACTGACTCTTTCTAAACATGTAAATGTCCTCAATCTACATCATGTCACCAAAATTGCTCCTAATAAATATCACAATTTAGAAGATGCTCCCTTAAACCTGAGCCCTGAATAGCTCATGGCCACGTCAAACTGAAGAGGTTTTTATTTGAGAAAAAAAGTTCTGCCAGCTGCATTTGCTTTAGTAGTTTTTGTTTGCTTGTTTGTTTCCAGAAAACCTTCAGGGTTCTAATTTTTTTAGCTAATTAATATAATTCTTATACTTAATTGAGTTCTCCTTCCTACTGAGTAAAACTAGGCACTGTTAAATCCCATAAAGGAATGGAAGACATATTCCTAAGCTTTTGAAACTTTTCATAGGCTAGCTGGGGAGTTCAGTAACTAAAGCAACAAACAAAAAAAACTCAGAATACAGAAAATTTTTCTGGGCCAACTATGGACCCAGGGGCTGGGGAAACTTGGAATAAAGGGGTGGAATAAAGGGATGGTTAGTGTAAGAATAGGATTAATTGGAGGAGGCTTTCTGGAGGAGGTAAAAGTTGAGCCATGTCTATTCATCACTATTCCCTCGAAGCTTCCCTTATCACTTTCCTCCCCCTCCTCCCTTAAACATTAAAAAAAAATCTAGCAATTAAAATGCCTGGCTCAGGGAGACTAAGAGCTCAGCCTTATCCCATACCAAGGAGCTATCTGAAGTTGGGCCTCAGGACCCCTAAGGCTTCATGCTGGCTTAGGTGCAGATCTGCCATTTGTTGACAGACTCTTTCCCAGCACCGAGTATGTTGGGGTCACTGGGAAAGAGGAAACTTATGAATAAATTTGAAAAGGGGTCTGAAAATTTAGATGAATGCCAAAGGAGTCCTTTGTGAATAAAATTAAGCAGTCATTGCCATAGAGGACAAATGTTTTAACTGAGTCTGGTCCACACAGCCTCCTAAGGTTTCCTCCAGGAGGCAGAGGCATGCGTCTGTACTAAATGGCTTAATTTTCTTAATCAACTATTTCATTGTGGGTTTTAAATTTTATTCCCATGCCTATTTTTTTTCCATTTTGCCATAATACAGCTCTAAGTACCGTGGCAAACATTTGACAGTTTGCTCAGCAGGTGCTGGGCTCTGCAGAGCTTGCGTAGCTCTACCTTTTATTAATTGGGTTTCAAAATGTGTTCTTGTGTGAACAGAAGCTAAGATGGGACTATTGTACCTGTCAACAGGAAGCTGGGCGAAATAAAATATTTGGAATGTGTTTTAAAATAACTCATTGTGTGCTTGATCGGTAGAGAGTTTAAAAGAGAAATATTCTTTAATGTTGAAATAAATCATCATACAATCAAAATTGCAATAAAATTAAAGAAATGATGGGGTTTGTTCAACATTCTTCAGTATTTGATTACAATGAGAACATTCTCTTTGTGCCCAATAGATTATGCAATGATGAGATATTTCTTAAAAAGCATTTTAATAAAAAATCTAGAGGCCTGGGGATGTAGTAACTACTTGGAAAACCAACAAATAGGCCTCTCTAAATACGTCTGGATGTTTCCAATTTAATTTTTTATCTCCATTTAAAAGTTTTTTTTTCTTATCAAGAAAAGCTCTAGATCCAAAATTTCACATTCCAGCTTTAAAAAGCTCTGCCTAGCCTTGACCATCTGAGGAATATATTTTTCTTTTGGTAAAGCAGAAGGATCTTTGTGATTCTCTTCCTTTTTTAATATGTGTGCTTCAAATGAAATGAACTTTAATGATTTACATTCTAACACTCTCATTTCGGGCAGAGGATCAGAGGGAGGTGAAGAGCGAGCAGTAAAAGTTGACGAAAAGCTCAGAAATGTGTCAGGCCCTCTCTTGTCATTATCATTGTCATTTCCATCATTAGCTCTACTCAGCTATAAAATGGTGAATGGTGTCTGTCTTCTCCTGAGGGGACTGGGTAGGCAGTTCCCCTAAAAAGGGTTGTGTTCTGAAGTTTAAGTATGGTGAAAACAGAGATGAAGCCATAACAATCTTAAGGTGAAAGGCTGAAGAGATAAAGAAATCTTTATGTTTGTTTCCAATTAATAACATAAGGTATTATTATTGTAAAAGTCTTGAAGAGTTGTGAAAATGAGGACGATGTAAAAAACAAAAAGCCCTTGAAATTCTACTCCAAGAAATGACCACTAATCGGTCTATTCCCTCATGAACTTTCTTACATGCATCCTACATACACACACACACCCCTACACAAACACACACATATACTTTTTTAAAAAATAAAGATGTAGTTATATCAAGCTGTGTGTTTCAGCTTGCTTTTGCATAATTGTCATTATAAACAAGGACAAGATTTGTGTTTGATGGATAAAACTGCCACATCCTTTTAATGTCTGCCCAATATTTCCCCAAAGGGATGGAAAATAACTTTTTAACCCAATTCTTATTGACAAACTTTCATGATATTTCTAATATATCACTATTACAATAACTTGGGTGAATATTTCTGGAGAATAAATTTCTAAAAACAGAACTATGGAGGGAGAAGTTTAAAACTTTGCTACATAGTTCCAAGTTACTGCCCAAAAAGTTGTAACAATTTATATCCCTGTCAGCAATATATGAGAAAATACCCTATTCCACATATGTTTAAGCTTTGCTAATCTGAAAGATAAAAATGTATCTCATTATTATTTAAATTTACATTTTTAGCTGCACTGAGGTAATTTATACATTTACTTGGAATTTTTCCAATACTAAGTCATCTCACCGAGGAATACAGCGCAGCTTTGTATTTATTAAGTCCTCCTTCATGATTGTCAGGAAAGTTATTTTATTTTTCTGGTAGACGTCTTTCAAATAGCTTATTAAATTTTGATGTATTATATACTTTCATTACTGATGAACTGGGATTGTTAAAAATTATATTACCAAGTAATTTTGCAAATATAAACCTATTGGCATTTAAATTTATTTTATATCTAGCCACTTTCCTGAATTCTATTAGTTTTAGTACTAAAAGTTTCAGTTACTTTTTTGTTTTATTCTTAGGTAGACTATCATAATACTGCAGGTAATAAATTTTGCCTTTATTTTCCAATAAATATCATGTAATCATAATGGTCATCCTCATCTAATTTTGGAATTCAGTGAGAAACTGTCTAGTTTTTCACTGCTTATGATAGTGTTTTATTTTATCATCTGTTTTGGGCCTTAGACCACTTTGAGAATCTAAACAAATCTTTCTTTCTCTGAAAGCACATGTGCTGCACAAACAAGCAAAATTTTCATATATTTTTAGTTGATTCATACACCCCTTGAGACCGATGAACACATTCACACAAAAACACATCACGGAACAGACTCAACTGACATAACTAAAGTTGCTTCAACAGGACTAGCCAAAAAGAACATTTCCAAGTAGGTGAAGGGTGTCAACTTAATGCAGCAAGCATTTGTCCAGTTCTCTTTCATTAGGGGTTCTAGTTACCCAACAGAAGGGTTAGTTTTCCAGTGCAATTAAAAACAGACATTCTGCAAGGCAATGGCTGTAAACTCTCCTTGAATTACTCTCAGTCTATCCAGAAAGAGAGGCAGATAAGTAAACAGAACAACATGAAAGTGATATTAAAGATGTGTGTGTTCTGGATGAGAGCATACCTGGATACTGCCTTTCATCAACTGCAAGATGTTTAACAGAGAATGTGTCTTTTGGAGTGAGACTAAAAAAATGATATTGAAGACACAAAGACGTTCAAAAAAAGCAAAGGTAGTTTGGGCTGATATATTTTTAGAATGATAGGTAGTCCCTTGAGCTTGGAACACAGAAAAAGTGCAAAGATTTTCAGTGCACTGTTGGAAATGACTTTGTTTTTATGGTATCCTCAGCCAAAATAACACAGTGTTACAAATCTTGCAAAATAAAGATTCCTCAGAAACCTCACACAAATTGCATAACTCTTCAACTATTTTGTTTCAGGGTAGGAACCTCATAGGGTGTGGCAGAGGGGTTTGTGGCAGACATCAGTACTTTTTAAAGGCTCCTCAAAAACGAATCTCATGAACAGCCACCATTGAGAATCACCAGAACCAACAGTATCCCTCATTAAATCCTCAATGTACCCCTCACTACGTAGTTCCCTCGTTCTGCCACTTGTTTCCAAATAGGCTTTGAGTCTCCCTTTTTCTAGTAAACAGTCAATAGCCGCATTCTGCTGTAGAAATGACCACCATTACACCAGATTTTCTTATAATTATGAATGCCCATGAGTTTTCACAATTAAGATGCTGAAAGCATATGTGAAAAAGAAAAACATCTTCAATGGAAATATAATTTCCCGTGATTATTTTTCCCCTCCTTTATCTCCCCAGTGTAAAATTACTGAGCTCTCTTTGTGCCTTGTCCATTCGTCATTTGTTACTTCACCCTAATTTATGAATTCATGTGATGGGCAACATATTTATATAGTATGATTACGATGGCACTGATACAGGAATTTTGATGCTCAAAGCATATTAAGAAAAGAAAAAAGTAACAATAATGCTGAGGAATTCCTAAAATAATTCCTTAGGGCTTTAGAAAATGCTTATGTGTAAAATATTTCCTAAAGTATTCCATCTTATAACTGCTAAGATACTCTACTGTGAATGCAAAGCACATCTATTTGATTATTTTCTTCTCCTCGTGTCCTTAGTTGTATCTGTATCCTTTAAATCAGTGTTGTTTTAGTAAACTCTTTGTTAGTATTTGCCAAATTATCCTTGGATTCAGCTACCTTCCATTGTGTTATTATTGTAGTCATATCCTCAAAGTGTATTTGTAATACATTTTTCACAGATGATCCTAAAACAAGCTGTAATTAAGTATATAACTATAGCATATATAGTAGAAGGATTATTTTTTAAAAAATGCCAAGTAGCTTGTAAGGCCTCTGGAGAATTCTGAAATACACAAAACAAAAGCCATCATAAACTTGCTCTTTTTTTTTTTTCAAGACTGACTCCTTTGAGTTCTACTGTCTCCTGATTCCTCATTCACGAAATGTCACACAGTAGATGATCACTGGATTCATGATACTTGTGATGGCAGAGTCGATCCTTTTTTTTTTTGGATTGTGTTTTGCTCTTGTTGCCCAGGCTGGAGTGCAATGGCACGATCTTGGCTCACCGCAACCTCTGCCTCCCGGGTTCAAGTGATTCTCCTGTCTCAGCCTCCCGAGTAGCTGGGATTACAGGCATGTGCCAACACGCCTGGCTAATCTTTTGTATTTTTAGTAGAGACGGGGTTTCTCCAGGTTGGTTAGGCTGTCTCGAGCTCTTGACATCAGGTGATCTGCCCACCTCGGCCTCCCAAAGTGCTGGGATTACAGGCGTGAGCCACTGCACCCAGCCTGAGTCAAACTTGTATGTGTTGACTTTATCAGGCTATATTTCTCTTAGTACATTAATAATTTCATTGAATAAGTTCCAGTTAAGTGATAGTGCTTTAAGGGCAATATGTTTCCCCAAACCCAAATGTCATATTTATACTTTAAAGTAATTTAAAACAATTAAATATTATAGTCAGTCAGAAACAATTTTTCTAATCTCAGTTGATATCATGCCTACAAATAGCATAAATTTATTTCCATGCAAAAGCTCTTCAATCCTATACTAAAAACTAAAACCTGAGCTCTATTTTTGGCTTAGCATTAATTTCCTGCTGTAAGTCTTTCAGTGTCCACATTTATGAAACCAGCAAACTAGAGAAAAATAAACGGTTGTGTCCTTGAAGCCTAAGGACCTCAGGAATTAACGAGTTAATAATTTACACACTGCACATGTTCCTTAGGGGGAAATTGCCTTCATAACACACCACAAGTATAAAGTTAAAATAACTAAGGATGATAGAAGCAGAGAACTCCATTTATTTTGTGATGTGTATGGTATTTTGATTCTACAAATTCTGCCTTAACATATGGTAGCATTTAGCCAATACTCCTAATAATATTTATAAGTAGATTGAGAATTAGCTCACAAATACAACTCAGGAAGTTTATTCTGGTGATTTGTTTTTCACGTTCTGTGAAATGAATTGCATTAGAGGTCAGAGTAAGGGCCTTTAAGGGGCACTTCTTTAATATTTACAGTGAAGTTGATCTAGTTGAACATTGTAATGAGATACACACAACTGGCATCTCTTCTGGGAGTCAAATGCTGTCACTTTCTGCCCCGTTAGCCAAATTGTTGCATAATACGCAAAGATGGAAAAGGTCAGAGCAAATGGTCTCTGTGTTTACTGTTTTTCATTTTTAGCCACGGAAAAGAGGTAAACAAACTACTGTATGTGAGGACAAAGCAGGAATCGGAACCTAACTCCATAGCTGGCCAAATCTGTTCTCAGAGATCATTGCAACACGAATGCAATTCCTACCAAGTATACTTAATTTGATCCTGCAAACCCTTAACCATTTTAGTGATTTAAAAAGAAGAGAAGAAAGAAAAATAACTGTTATCAGTCAAGCTGAAGGCAGTCAGCTCTCAAGGTTGATATCAACTCCCCAAATATATCACCAAATACCTTCATATCTCAATTTTCTCTTCCACAACTCACCCCTCATATCCCAGCCACATCAGCCATCAACACACACACACACACACACACACACACACACACAGAGAGAGAGAGAGAGTGAGAGAGAGAAGCAGATGGAACCACACAACTATCCCAACAATATTGGAGCAAATTAACAACTTAGAAAAGATGTAGAAAAGGTTAAAGAGGAACCATTTGGGCTGAATAATTTTTTTAAAAGAAATACAAATTCACATATACTTTTCTAGGACACTTTCCTAAGTCTTTGCAAAACTTCTATTTAAAAAAAGAATGAAAGTACTTCATATTAAGGGTTTTTAAAAGTTAGTAATCATTTGAACATGTTTTTAATTACAAAATGCAATTAAAGTTTATTTGTGACCTACTAAAGAAGCTTCCTGCATCAGAAAAAGAGAATGAAAATGCTTGTTAAGGAGTCTATGCCTTAGACATCAGAGCATTCTAGGATTTTAAGACGGAGAATTCTCTTACAAAGGAAAGACTGTTTATATTAGGTGTGACTATGTCAGAAAAACATTAAACTTTTCATTTGCTCCCGAAGGGGAAACATTTTAATTCAAGTGACTAAATTTTTTTTTTTCACTCAGCAAGAGAGTCTTCAATCCTCCCACACTTGTGAAGATTTTGAGATTTTTACTTCTCTCTCTATGGCAATAAGTTGTCTATTACTAATTTTCACCTAGCTTATTTTTTTTCTCTGCTGGTGAAGTTTGGCTTAACTCCCCTTTTTAGAATGTGTAAACAAATACATTGATGATTATCTAACCTATTTTAACTAAAAATAGCTAAGTTCATATTAAAATAAAACATATACGCCACAATACTTATGTGTCAATTCTTTGAGCATTCATTTTCCTGACAACTATACATTTTCTTTACACTATAAGCACCTGAGGATGTATGCTAGGATGTGCATTTTGCATGCCTAAAAGCACCTGTATTATTATGAGTGTGTTCATTCTACATTCCGCAGAGAATCAAAGCACCTAGAACATTAGTGGTGGAGTTATCAGATATCAAAGAATTTCCCCATGAAAAGAGTCTGGTGTCATCTGAAAGCAAATAATTTGTGTCCTTCCACTACATAAGCAAATAAGGTCTCTGGGCAAGAGAAACAGTTTTCCTGACATCCAGACGGTAAAGCTCATTCACTTCATAAAGCATGTTTCTCCTGTTTTCACAAAATTTTAAGAATGCTAGCTATGTGCTTCCCAGACCATAGCAGATTAGAAACTGCAAAAGGAAAAGAGATAGAACTGAGTAATAGAGTAGGCACCCCAAGAATGGCAAGGATTAATAGCTAACAGAAAAACTACTAAAAGCAGACAAATAAAATATAGTAATTTGAGATAACATAAAGATTTATTGAAAAGGTGAACTGCTTCAAACTTTTAATGGGCCATAAGTGCGTTGGTACATTTATATTTATAGTTATACCTGAGTCATAAAAATAGTTATGTTTAATATACCGTTTAAGGTGTTTAAGAAAGCAGAGAAATTTCAAGTATAATTATGTTTCCAATAAAAATAATTCAATTTTTTAAAGGTTTGAAGTTCAAAAATACAACTTTCAGATATTTAGGAAGTTTAGTTTTGCAGCACACCTTCTTTTCTTGCAATCATAGAATTAAACGAGGTATTGGCTTAATATAACTTTAAAGTTTGACTATTTTTGTTGAAGTAAAAAATTACCAAGAGTTCAAGTGAAAGACTAGGAGAAGTTTTATCTGGAAGAGACTAAGCCTGTTGTCACATTGAAAATGTTTTCCTGGTCACCAGATAAATGCAGTGAATAAGAACAGATTTTGTCAATTGTCCTGATTTCACTGTATTTTACTAAATTAACAATGTTCACACAGAGAGGATAACAGCTGAGTGAACCCCTAAGTTATGGGGGTTCTCAGATGAGAGGATGCCTTGCTACCACATTTATTCCCTCGTTTGTCGAGATCTTGCATTTTTCTAGTCTCAGGAGATTCTTAGTTTTAAAAGCCTATGACACTTTTTAGACAATTCACTCATACATAAATGCATGCATGCCCATATAGAAGTGTAAACCATTTCTGGTCTCATATTTTTGCAAGGGGCAGAGAAGGAGGAGATTGAGTTGGATAGTAGTGACCAAGTTAGCTATATTAGGAAGCATGCAAAACTGGTTAAATATGAGTTTTCTTAACCACAGCAATCTGAAAAAAAATTTAGCTAGCTCATGAACCCAATCCATAGTCAACCTTCACTAGCTGTTTAATTTGGCCGTGTTTCTCTCAGATGAGACACCTGGGCTGCTGATCACCATTATCCCATTATCTCACCATTATCCCATATTGCGTATGTTTAATCCCGTCATATTTCGTGGCAGAGTGGCAAACTAATATCACAAAATACCAGTAACACATTAACATGTAATGTCTATTGCTCAAATGAGGGGAATATTCAATGCAGGTTGGATCGCACTGGCCAAGCTGATGACTTAGATCTGATCCAGATGTCTGAAGTCATTTATAGCCAATTCTCTAGTCTGGCCAATTAGTCTTAACATTGAAGCAATTGACTTACCTGATGACAGTCTGAATCAACAGATAATTTATGACCTGAACTTCTGTAATTATTTTAATAGCTTTTTCATATCCTTTTTATTCTATTTATCGTAATGGGAACATTTAAAATGAGAACCTTCACTAAAGGAAAGAGATGTGAAGTTTTTAAAGAAATATTTTATTAAAGGAATCAGAGACTTGCCCTTTGAAGAAAGTCTATATTGAAAAATGCCCACATTCTTCCTTTTAGCGCATTAGTTTGGAAATATTTTGGACTCATTTTCACCATTTTGAAGTATTACTGTCTCCTAAATTACAACTTGTTTATTGCCTGTACTAAGAAAACCTTCGAACATCTCAAAGATTAATTTCCTCTTCATTATCTTACTATTACTAACAATGGGAACTGAAAGAGAAGTCGCTCCTATAATCCTGAATTTTTCCTCACTAATAGGCCAAGGATTCTTGACTTCGAGAGGCCAGTTCGCAGCCAAAATGGTGCCAGCCCGTGGGCACTCTGCGTTCATTCACCCCCTACTAAAGGAGGGTCTCTCAGAATCACCAACATTGATGACAGGCAAATGTCATGATCACACAGTGGTGGCCTAAGAAAAAACATGGGATAAGGCAAGTTTTTGTGAAGAAAATGGAATAAATAAGTTGTTTTAGTTCACTTAGCTCACTAAAGAAACTCTGACTCAATATTAAACTGCTATACTTTCAACATACCGTTGAGAATACCAAAGAAAATATTGCCTGGGGAGATACATGCTCAAACCTTCTCATCTGCAGCTGCTATCAATTATTCTGCCCCAATGTGACCAGAAATCTCAGTTTTCAATAGAGAAATATGAGTTGTAAAAGAATCCTTATTGGCCACCCCTACATTCCCCTCCCCACCCCCACCTCTTGATTCTGTTTTGCTTTTCAAACCTTTGAGTGTCCACGTACTTTGTATCCTAGCCCACTGGGAAGTTAGAAAAGCAAACTTAGTTAGTTTTAGGGCACAGGAGAGGTTTTGTGGCTTTCTGAGATTCTCCGTTGGATTACAAAAGCTCATAAAAGGGTACCTTCACCCTAAATGTTATATAAACAGAGTTCTGACGGTGTGTGTGATTTACACTCTTACTGAAGATCTTGAATCTTCCTTTTCTCCATGCCGGAAGATAAGTGAAGGACAAAAAAGCTATTTAGAAGAGTTAACCTGATCATTTTTTAAAAGATGTGTGCAAATCATTGAGGCTGGGATCCCGTTTGTCAACCAAATTGTCAGGAAATAATTTATTACTGACAAGAACAAAGTGTGCAGCTGGATACCCCAAACAACGGCATGCTAAATGAGCCAGAGACTTGTTATAAATATCTTCCCCAGGACTGCATTTCCTATAGTCTAAAATTATTCTAGAAGCAGCATGGTATAATGGAAAAAAGAATAGTCCTGGGCCTCGGGATGTTGGGTTTTCTTTTAGCTGTTCTAATAACTAGCTTTGTTATCAAGTTATTCCACCTCCTGCTTTTTGTAAAACAAAATAAAATTATGAATGTATATACTCGATGATCTCTGAATTTCCTTCAAGCTCTAAAATTCTATATTGACAACGTTGATATCTTACACGGGGAATGTTGCCACTCAAATGCTACACAAATTAATCTATGCTCACACAAAAGATAGGAAAACAGAATTTTTTTAAAAAAGGAAATAAAGGGCTGTTGTAAAATAGCCTTTTTGATTTCTGCATGAATTATATAATCAAGAAATTATTCTTTTGGTGCAGTTAGTACGGTAAATTCAAGAAGTGAAAAGAAGTTAATAACAAGAAGAGACAAAGTAATTAGGAATTAAGACTTCACTTTGGCCAGATGCAGTGGCTCACATCTGTAATCCCAGCACTTTGGGAAGCCGAGGCAGGCAGATCACCTGAGGTCAAGAGTTCGAGACCAGCCTGAGCAACATGGAGAAACCCATCTCTACTAAAAATACAAAAATTAGCTGGGCATGGTGGCACATGCCTGTAATCCCAGCTACCTGGGAGGCTGAGGCAGGAGAATCACTTGAACCCAGGAAGCAGAGGTTGTGGTGAGCCAAGATCGTGCCATTGTACTCCAACCTGGGCAATAAGAGCGAAACTCCATCTAAAAAAAAAAAAGACTTCACTTTACAAAACAGATTCTTAAAAATGAAATGGTAATAAACTAAATCTGTCTTCTTTAAATCTCCCAGCCTTTTGCTTTTGTTATATTCCCCCTTGTTTTACAGGTTTCTGCGTCTCTGTCTTCTCTTCTAGAACATAAGCTGCTGTATGGCAGAGGACCTACTTTATTCATGTTCAGACCTTCACAGTGCTTTGCCCAGAAAGGCATTCAATAAATATGTATTAAACTAAATTATATTTTTAATATATTGGATGAATGTGGTAAATACTTAGCTAAAGTAATCAATCCAACACAATTTAGCTTTTTGTAAATTCGAATTTAAGATAAATCCCTAAATTCCCTTCCCTTACAAATGACATGGAGGATTATGGTTTCATGTATAATCTGTGAAAAATCTAACCAATAAGAGAAGAGTGTTCTTATCTTGTAAGAAAGAAAACTATCAAATTGAAAGTATGTAGTTTTACTCTGATCTATTAGAATTTCTCTATCAGTCTTTCTTTTTTTTTTCAGTCTTTCATTTATTTAATCATTCATCATACATTTAATGGGTATCAGATATGCCAAACCTTTGTTTATACCACTATAAATAAAATATAGTTCCTTCTCTCAAGAGTAGAGTGTTTTCACAGTCTACAGAGAAAGAGCATCAATTACAGTACAGTGGAATAATTGTGGTGATACTGATATGCATTCAATACATTGTAGCATGTAAGAAGGACACCTGAATGAATGTTGAGGATCACTGGAAGCTTCTCAGAAGAGGAGCTGGCTAAGCTGAATAGCACAGGCCAAATTTAGGTCAGTCAGGGCAAGGGCCTAAAACCTGTAGAAAAAGCCAGTGGAATTTTACATTTATTTAAGAAACTTTATATATCACTTATAATATGCCAGGCATTCTTCTACTTAAAAATAGTAACTCCTCGAATACAACAATCACAAGAGGGAACGATTACTATTCCCATTTTACAGATTAGGAACCCAAAGCACAGAGAGGGTAAGTAACTTCAAAGATCAAATAGCTAACAGGTGGGCAGTACCAGGATTTGAACCCAGACATTCTCAGGTAAGAGTTTATGCTCTTAGCATTCCTGATTACATGCTGCTGCTCTAAGGCCAGCTAGAGAGCCTGGCTCCTCTCCCCTCACCTCTTCCCCATTTATTCCCTATCTCAGCATTCTACGTGTTTGATTTTGCAACACTTTGCTTATCTGTGTCCTTGCATGCTATCTCATGCTGTCTGTCTTCCTTATTACATTCCAAGCATTGCACGAGCAAGGACTCTGCGAACTCATTGAAGGGTTTTAAGCAGGAGAGTCATGCGGTCATATTTGTACTCTAGAAAGAGCACTCTGAAGTAGAGGAAAAGGATGTCATTTTCAGTATAATATCTATGATTTATCTGATGTTAAACTGGAGGTTTCAGCCCCAGCACATGCCAGAGTGTGTAGATAGACCAAGAAGCAAAAATGTTTCAAAGTGAGTGACTGAGGTCTTCTAGATGACACTTAAATGCCTCAACCACATCAAAGGTATAAAAGGGCCTATCATTGGAGATTAGAAGATAATTTTTGGAAAGGAGAGGATTTATTTGAAGAGGCCTTTGCTCTGAGTCACAACCACCCTATCTCTGCTCCAAGGGAGTGGGAGACACCCCTAATCTCCAGCCCATAAACTCAAGGAAGAATTTTCTGGAGAGAGCAATAGCAGGTGCTGGCCCCTCAACTCATGCCCGTGAATAACAACTTCAATAGGACTACTCCAAGAACTTAATGTTTGTCCTCTGCAGGTTTGTGTCTGAGTATCACCTGAAAACCTAGAAGGCACAAGATAGGCTGATTAACTTTTCTGACAGAACGCAAACAAAAAGGGCTATGCTGAGAAGGGGTAGCAGGTTTGGAGTCCCTGGAATCCAGAATTTGTGAGTGTAGAGCAAGGACCTGGATGATGAGGCTGTGCATAAGACGCTCACGCAGAGCTGAGCCAGCCAAGGCTGCCCTAGGTCCTTCTAAGAGGAGTGCCCAGGGAATCACTCACACCTTGACAGAAGCCGAAGGTTTTGCTGGCTGTACAGGGACTAAGGGATCAGCCTAAGCAGGAAAGCGCACTGATCTGGGGGCAGACAGGAGGAGGGGGTCTTCCAAGAATCCATGAAAGCACCCATGGTAGAATGAGCTTGCTTCACCTACCTGCCAAGTCCAGAGAGAGAGTGATGCCAATCACCAGGTGAGTGTCAGGCAAGTGAGAACTTCCCCACCACCCTTACAGATTCAAATGTGACAATGTCTTGAGACTTAAAGTAAAGGTAGTCTTCTTTATGATCTGAATGTGACCAGAGAATTTCATGGAGGCTGCCAATCGTTACAAAGGGAAGAATCCCAACTGAATCCATTTAAAGGGACAGTGAGGGACAAAAATAAAGATGCTTTATGATTACATTAGTTAATCATACTAGACATACACCCAAGGTATCCTGCCCCAACCCTGTCAAAAGCCAAAGCACGACCTATAAGAGCTTCAGAAGCTCCAGTCACCCCTCAAATTGCCCAGGAAATCCCAGGTGCCACTCTAAGGTATTCGTAAAGCATTTTAAGTCTGCAGGTTGCCTGCAGCAAATTGCCCCATTCACCCCTCGGCCTTGAAGCCTCAGTGTTCTCTCCTAGTCTCAGCCTGAGGGCCTGACACAGCCGCCTTCTCCAAGAGGTTACTACTGAGGGCTGAGGACACTCACGCCACTCTCTGGCCCATGCACAAGGACTAGGATTTAAGCCACACAGTGCTGGACCTGCAAAGCCACGCCAGGCCTGCTTGCATCTTCAGCCTCACCTCTTGCCACATTGTTTCCAACTTTGTTCCCGCAATACAACTACTAATATTACTCACAGTTGCTTCAACAATGGAGAATTTTAGCTCCTTTACACTTGAAACTCCTGTACCCTTGGCCATTTGCATTGCTGCTCCTACATCTAGAACCCTCCCTCTCTGCTCCAACTTGCCTTTTATCTGGAAGTGAGTGCGCAATTATGAGCATGACTCCTGCAAAACAGGCTGGCTCCAAATCAGACTATTAAGTATTTTTCTGACCTTGGGTAAGCGACTTAGTCTTTGTAACCTCAACTTCCTTATCTGTACAATGAGGATAGTAATATTATCCATTAGGTTGTGGTGAGGATTCAATGACATGAACAAAAAATATTTAGCCTATGGCCTGGCATGTTAAAGTACTCAACAAACATTTCTTGAACAAATTAAATAAGTGAGCAAGTTGGCCCTGGTCTATCCGGTTTCCTCATATTGGAAAGCTATTCCCACTACCATCTGCCTGGAAGATTCCTACTGACCTGCAAAACCTGGACCAAGTGACTAGGTTCATTACCGAAAATGCATAAACTCATCATATTGACATCTTGATTTCCAAGATGCATTAAGTGAGAAAACTGCAAATTGGCACCTTCGTGAAAGAAAATTATCACATTAACTTTTGTGTAGAAAGAAGGGGAAATAACATGTAATAAGTATGTGTGTGCATTTCTGCTAAGTGGAAACACTGAAAGAATAAACCAGAAACTGCTAATAGCGATGTTTGAATTCATCCTTCATAAAGGATAAGGTCCTCTTTAACCATGCATATAAGTGATATAGAGGTTTATACACTGGAATCATTTATTGTTTAAGACTGTAATTCAATGTGAACCAAACCACTAGGTGACTCAGTTAAATTTATTTAAAAATACACTTTTCAAGAAAGAGAGGAGGAGAAAGACAGGGAAAACAGAATTTGCTTTGTGCCAAGCACCAAGTTAAACACTTCATATCCATGAATTATTATGATCTTCACAGTCCTGCAAGGCAGTTACCATTTTGCAAGTGAGAAAACTGGAGGTCAAGGGCCAAGCAGCTAGTAAGTGTAGAAGTGGAATTCAAACTCCCCTAGGAGTTGCAAGCCCTTCATTCTTTCAGTCACAGAGTGTGGCCTCTGTATATTGCCAAGTTTGGTACTTGACACAGAACGGATATGCCCGACTTCTACTTCATCATTATATTTATTGATAAAAACATTCAACAGTTCCACCCCAGTACATAGTCTTGTTGCAAACCAGTAGAGACCTCCTGACACTGGACACAAATTGTTTTATGGTGGTTCTTGGATATAGGTCTTCAGCCAGTTATTAATTCACATAAACTCACCATATTTTATTTCCATGTATTTCTATATGTATAACCCAATACTCCATTAAATTCTGCACTGAAGACTATAAAAATGCAATGAATTTATTTTGGCATGAATTGTTTTAATAAGTCAATGCTGATTTCTAATTATCACTACTTTCTATGTTCAATACTCACAGTCATGAAAATAAGCTGATAAGCTTAATATAATTTTCTAGAAAGTTTTTAGGAAATTGTATTAAGGTCACTAGCTTCTTTTTTTCTTCCTGCAGTCTACTTAAAAAAAAAAAAAACTGGAGCAATATTAACTTATATCTATTTTTCTAGGGTAAGGGGGAGACATTCCCCATTTTCCATAGCTTTCCATATTTTGGAGAACAAAACAGATTTTGCAAACCAAATATACAAAGTTCCTATGTTATAAAAATGAAATTTTCTGTTTAGATACTACACGAATTAAAGAAAGTGAATGTTTTCCTACCATCACAGTACCAATCTTGGGCTTCAATTCCATCATACTGGTGACGTGAAGATCCTGGATAGAGAAGATATATAAATACAATCAATAATTATACATTCTCTGTGATATATTTTTAAGGTAACACTATCTGTGCCAGGACCAGGTCTCCATTACTGTACTTTCTCTGAATATTGCTTTTAAAATCATTTTTGTGTTAATCAGTATTTTTCACAAGACTCAGATCATTTCTAGCTTTATACTTGTTAAGAGCTTTGAGGTATTTTTGTTGTCATTGTTATTGGTCTGTGATAATGTGTCCCTCCTCCTGTCTTATTTATACACCCTTTTGAACTCTGGCATCAGGGATAAGTGAAGTCATACAAGTGAAAATATCTCTGGAAGCCAATGTTATTAGAGCCTTAAATTTAAGTGACATGGTCCGATTGGTAGAAGAACTTAGGGTTTGAAAATATTATAAAATATCGTAATATTAGCACATCCTTCTCTGCTTCCCTTCCTCCTGTTTTTCATTCCCTGTAATTCATGAATGATGACATTAAGAATTAATCTTCTAAACAGAGCCTATCAACAGAAATATTACAGTTGGAAGAGGGTATCTCTGTTTCTATAACCTAGACACTCACTCATCAGAGGTTTGCAGACAGGGTCACTTTTATAATTGTCAGTTGAAAAGTCGGCATGCCTTTTTCAGAGGTGGACTAATTCGTTTTGAAAATCAGATTTGGGAAGAGTCAAACTATAGGGCAGAAGCGAATCATTTGCAGGGCTGGGAAGCTTATTTGCTCCCCTGGGACCACTTTTATTTGCTTGTCCTACATCTTCTTGAGTGTCATATGGGATTCAGTTCATCTTTCTTCTCTTGTGAAGAATCTATGTTGAAATTTCAGTATAAAGGGAGATCAGTAGGAATTCAGTTGCTTTAAACCCAGAAAGCCATTGATTTGCTTATTTAATCTTGTTCAGATCAGTGTTTTTTTGAAAACAAAACTAATAGTAAAAGGAGTTTCAAGAGGATATTTTTCCTAGACCAGATTTAAATGAAAAAAAAACTTTTTTATTATTCTTAAGAGACAATCCTCTTTGCTATACTGCATCCAAGAAGCCACAATTTCTTCCTCAGCTAAGACATCATCATATCTGCTTTGACTTGTCTTACAGCGAAGCAAGTATTTGCAAAAGGATTAAGAGTATTCAAGACACTGTAAGAAGCATGAGCAGCTCTCCCATCACAGGCATTAACTTTGACACCCGGTTCCCTGGACTGTGCTATTATAAGTGGTGCCTTTTTCAAAGCCCTGTTCCATATCCATGCACAGGTGGAGAGGGAGTTAGTCTACTGTCGTTTCCATTTCCTGCTCCCTGTGAAGCCTCTCCTTCTATCCTTTAGTCTCAGATTAAAATAGAAGACTCCCAAGTAGTAAAAAGCTCATTAGCAGAGAAAATTTATATTTCCAAGACAGAATCTATTTATTTCATGAGAGAAGAAATTGATGGTAGTTAATGTCTAATGGAGGAAGTTGTCCTTTAGACTGGGCTACACCAAGGCTACTATAGGAATGAATCATACATTGGACTCCTACTTTTTTATATCTGCATACCTTTACAATGTGCTGCCTTTTCCTGACTAAGCAGATTGCTCAATGTTAACAATGTGAAGGAATGAAAACAGAAATCTATCCAAGGACAACAAGTGCCTTGTAGCAAGTTTGTATTACCAATGCCCAACAATGGGTACTGCATGGCTAGCACACAATATACTTGTGAAATTAATTCCTTTTTTGATTTATTTAGTTTCTACAGAAAAGAAACAAGGGGGCATTGACAAGGCCTCTTGAAAAGTAAAGCACCAAGAAAATAAGATTAACTTCTGCCACTTAAACTCAAAAATAAGCAAAATAGTTCAAAACAAACAAACTTGAATTCCCCAATGGCTCACAGCCTTGCAAATCTAGTGCTAGCTCTCTCACACATTATATAATTTTAAAGAATTTATATAACTTCCTTGAGACTTTCTTTTTCCATGTGTAAAATTAAGAGGTTAATCTAAAATATCTTTAAGCTCCTTCTCAATTCAAGCATACCATGTATCCAAAGCAGCTCCCATAAATGTCTTGACAAGTATTGTCCAACAGTAATTTTTCCGGGGAGTCTCTCCTTTGAAGAGAATACATATAGGAGGCCAACAATTTCAGGGTGTCATACATTTCAGGGTACTATACTTCCCACCTCATGGGCTCAATAATCTTTTCTACTATTCCATTTATATGCCTGCCTTCCCCTTCTTAGCATTTGGTTCTTTTTATGAATCAATTGAAGAGTTCAGAGGGGTAAAGTGACCTGTCCAAAGTCATACAAAGTACCTAGGGATGAGGTCTAGATTTTTGTTTTGTTTTCTTTCCCAAGTTTCTCTTTGTGTTAAATGTGACCTTATTAAATGGTGTCATATTTATCACCATGACAAGACTTTTTGGGTTCCTGCTGGGCACACAGTAAGTTACCAGACCCCATGGGAATTTATGTGGCTCACAAAAGGCATGACTCCCACACATGAGCTTTCAATCTAAAATAATCCCATCTGTTTGACCTTTTGAATACAGTATGTAAACATCTCTTTGTCCTTCACTAAGTAAATAATACCACTATCGTTCAATTTAAATAGTCTTTACAGATGAAGAAACAGAGTTTCAAAAGAAGTTAATTAATTTGTCCAAAACCATATGTCTAGAAATTACTAAGACTAGCACTAGAATGCAAGGTCTTCTTTCTTCTCGTTCAATTTATTTTGACCTAAACCATTTTACTTCTGAGCTGCATGGTACAGGAAAAAAAAAATCAAAATCCTGTACAACTCAAAACCTTTTCTCTTATACATTAAAAATAGACTTACCAAGTCTGAGATAATAACAGAGCCATTTTAAATCTAGCACAGTGAGTATCGCAATCTCTCCTGGATGAAACAAACAGTAGACTTCAATCATTAACTGAGCATCTTCTATGGTTAGGCAAAGAAAAAGCTAGGATCCCTGAGGATCACAAGACAGGGTAAGCCATGAGCCCTGCCCTCCATTTGAAGAGACAATGCAAATGGACTCTTAAAAAGACAACTTGTAGTGTAAGATAGTAAGTGGATAGAAAGTGACAATTCTCCAGATTCACTAACGCTCATATTTATTATGTTCTATATTTAAGTTACTGAGAGTAACAATGACCGCTAAACTTCTTTTAACAGTGTTAAGTAATCCCTAAGAGAAAACTGAAGAAAGAACCAAACCGAGGCGGGCGGATCACTTGAGGTCAGGAGCTTGAGACTAGCCTGGCCAACGTGGAGAAACCCTGTCTCTACTAAAAATAAAAAAATTAGCTGGGTGTAGTGGTGGACGCATCCCAGCTAGTCAGGAGGCTGAGGTAGGGGAATTGCTTGAGCCCAGCAGGTGGAGGTTGCAGTGAGCCAAGATCACACCACTGCACTCCAGCCTGGGCAACAGAACGAGCCTCCATCTCCAAAAAAAAAAAAAAAAAAAAGAAAAAAATTATTGACAAAGGAGCATTATATAGTGTTCCATGGGTCTGTGCATGCACATGTGCATTTGCTCCCTCTTCTCACTATCACTGCTGTTAATTAAATTACGTATCCTGTCAAGGATGCCAATATAGTAGCAGAATTGCCCAAACAGCACCTCATTATAGATGAGAAGGACCTTATTGGATTCTGCTGTGGTTTGAATGTGTCTTCCAAATTTTATACATTGGAAACTTAAGCCTGAAATTTACTATGCTGATTGGAGGTGGAGACTCTGGGACGTATTTAGGACCAGATGAGATCATCAGAGTGGGCCCCCCATGATGGGACTGGTGGCTTTATAAGAAGAAGAGAGACCTGAACTGACACACACGCTTTTGTTCTCTAGCCATGTGATGCCTTGATACAGCAAGAAGACCCTCACTAAATGTGGCCACCTGACCTTGGACTTCCTAGGCTCCAGAATCATCAGCTAAATAAACCTCTATTCTTTATAAATTACCCAGTCTGTGGTGTTCAGTTATAGCAACAGAAAATGGACTATGACAGATACTTAGTCCACACTTCTGCCTTTTCCTTCATACAGAATTATTTCCCTAACATCCCTCATATAGGTGCTGAGCCTCTGTTTGCATATTTCTATTGGAAGGAGGTTATTGTTTCTTGAGCTACCACATTCCACTTGAGAAGCTAACCCTAACTATTAAAACATTTTTCCTTATGTATCAGAATTCTAACTTTTAGGACATGTACTATGACAACCCTAGGATTCAGATGTGTCTCTCAAGCCAGTGGAAGTAGTAGAGTCCGGCTAACCCATGGAAGAGAGATTCAGGAAACAAAGGTTTGACTCGAAGACAATAAGATGGTGTCAGAGGGTGTGGGCCAATTTGAATACACCACATTGTCAGTTTTTCATATATTCCTCTAGCCCCCAGGCACTCAGTACTGAGTCCTTTGACACAACATGTACACTGAAGAGAAGAAACAATAACGCAAATCTCTACATAAGATGTTAGGATCACAGGTTAATCCTAATCTACTGTATACAGCTTATATTGGGGTTTAGACACAAATCGACTACAGGCAGAATATCAGGGCTAGAATTCTACTTTGAGCAGAGAGCAGGAGAAGCCTACAGCTGCATTTGGAAAGAAGGAAGTATGTAATGAAGTGGCTCTAGGTTTTTGATCAGTCAGTGGCCTCAAACAATGATATTGTCACAGTGAATCAGAACTAGAGAGGAGACACATGCTGGACAGAACCCAGAGAGCAGCTGAGAAGCCTCTTCCAAACATGAAACTTTGTCCAGAGGATTCTCAAAGCTATCTGAAATGAATCTGAGAAGAAGAGACATTCTCAAGAGTAAGAGGGAGCTGAAGTAGGAAAATGTTTCACCACCACATTCCAGCCAGGGCAACAGAGTGAGACCTTGTCTCTAAGAAAAAAAAAGAAAGGAAGAAGAAGGAAGAAGGAAGAAGGAAGAAGGAAGGAAGGAAGGAAGGAAGGAAGGAAGGAAGGAAGGAAGGAAGGAAGGAAGGGAGGGAAAAGAGAAAAGAAAAGAGAAAAGAAAAGAAAGAGAAAAGAAAAGCCTTTGGTTTAATATTTATGTCCATCCACTGATCTGGGTGCTGTCTTTTGAAGAAAGCAGTCTTTGTGGGCTGCTGATTCTTCCCTAGAGTAGCTCCTCAGAGGCTGGAAAGCACGTATTAAGGACGCCACTGAATCTTCATCTTGACCTCAGGTAGCCTAGTGTCCAATTTCCTCCCCATCCTATTCTTCATCCTCTGGGAAGTCTAGTTTCTCAATGTTTCCAACACTGTAGATGTTCTTTGGCTTCTAGTAAAAATAATTCCTATACCATGGTGCTCTCCTGAGATTTCAGGACTCCTACATACTGAAACAGCCCTCATTTTCCCAAGATTTGACAAGGAACATCATCTCATCATCACCCTGAAGAGCCCCTGAAGGGCATGGGGCAAGGTACCCAAAAGTCCAATATGCCATGTGAATTAATGCTCTGGAGCCCAGCTTACTGCCATCCTAATGTAAATGTTATAATAATATTAAACTGTAGGTACAATTGATGCTTACTTTATAGTAATTCAGGGTCTTGCTCGTTTGAATAAAATTCATTATTTAAAATTTTCTACTAGAAGTGATTTCTTTGTTGATATCTCCCCTAATTGTTCAAACCGTATAACACATTTTCCTAGGGAGCATTTAAATAATTACAATACTCCTCTTGGTTTAAAGTTAGCATCTAGGTTTCTGATAGACAGTGTTATAAATATTCTTTTTTGCATAATGAAAAATGTCTACATCTATGTTATTCAGAGATATTTATAGACAGATATATTTAGTCTAAGTCATGTTCTACCCATTATAGTAAGGAACCCAAGTTCTAGATCTTGCATATCTGAATTCTACTACCATTTGTTCAGGGCTCCAGAAGACTATGGTCTATGTTTAGAATAAAGGGCATATGCAAGTAGAGTACATTTTATCCACTAAATTTATCTAAGTTATCATAACTTAAAATATTAGCATCATTTACACTGAAAAGCAATATAAAGTTTGGAAAGTATACGCTCAGTGTCACTGTCTTTGTAGTGCAGGAGGGAGCAGGTAAATTGACATAACCTGGAAAATTTGTCAAGTCATTCACTCAGTGGAGGGAAAAACCCATGAGAGGATCCTCTTGGTTCCTCACTGCAGTAATACATAAACCTCCTTGCAAAAGAAGACAAGAAAAGGAGGCCTATTTCTATCCATTCAGGACTACATGCAATTCCAAAATACAAAAAAGGAAATTCATGCTTACTGATCTAAGTTCTTTTCTACCACTCACAAACGATCTGAAGAGCTGAACTTTTTAGAATTGTTATTTACTTATGTCATAGATAACCTAATAATGAATAAAGACTAAGAGTCATACAATCTTACCCAAAAGAAACGTGTTTTAGGCAAGACATTAAATTTTCTGACCCTTGTTCAACTACAAGTCAACTGGGAGATGATTGTAAAAAAAAAAAAAAGGAAAAATGTTTCTTAATAACTTTGTATATTTGGGTATGGAGAAGATATAATTATTAGTTTATTGCTTTGCTGATTAAAAAATTATAAAATAAAACCAAGTAATTTAATCATATGAAAGTGTATATTTAAGCCATTTGATTTCTTTTCTCGGTATTTTTTTATTTCTGATGAACAAGGCTACCCCTAAAGCATTAATCATGTTACCCTTTATTTAATAAGTACACTGAACCATGTGACATCTATTGATGTCCTTTTTTAGTTTTTAAATATGCACTGTTAATTGGCTTTTTGCATTATAATTATTCATAACATCTTTAAGAGCAAATGCCATTTCTCACACTACTTTCTATCTTTCCAGAACACCTAAAATACTGTCTTCAAAAATTACTCAGTTGCTTGGCTGGGCGCAGTAGCTCACGTCTCTGATCCCAGCACTTTGGGAGGCCAACGTGGGTGAATCACTTGAGGCCAGGAGTTCAAGATCAGCCTGGACAACATGATGAAACCCCATCTCTACTAAAAAAAAAAAAAAAAAAAATAGCTGGATATGGTGGCACACGCCTGTAATCCCAACTACTTGGGAGGCTGAGGCATGAGAATCCTTTGAACTTGGGAGGCGGAGGTTGCAG
This sequence comes from Symphalangus syndactylus, assembly GCF_028878055.3. Classification (NCBI taxonomy): domain Eukaryota; kingdom Metazoa; phylum Chordata; class Mammalia; order Primates; family Hylobatidae; genus Symphalangus; species Symphalangus syndactylus. The sequence goes on along the minus strand of NC_072424.2, from coordinate 117,594,642 downwards.
TAAACCAAGATGATGCCACTGCACTCCAGCCTGGGCAATACAGCAAGATTCTGCCTCAAAAAAAAAAACCATTCATTCACTTATTCATTGAACAGTCTATGTGTTCACCATGTGCCAGGAGCTGGGGATGTAGTTCTTGCCCTCAGAAAGCTTGAAATAACTGACCTCTGAAACAGACAGAAGGGGCCCTAGCCCAGATCACCTGAAACAGGGGATAGGGGACACAGATGAATGTCAAGGAAGTCTATGTAAAGGAGGTGATGCTGGTTTCTTTTCTGGAAAAACAAATGAGTAGGAATTCTCAAGGGAAGGCAGGTGGGCAACTGTTGCACAGGGGGCTTTATACATAGTAAGCACTTGATAAATAATTATCTACTTGTTCTGGAATCAGCAGTACTGACTTGAAATCAGTGACCTTTCAACCCTAAGAATCTATGGGTCTCTGACTTTTTTAAGTCATTAAAGGCCTATTTATTAAGTCAATGCTTCAGGCTTTCTCGTCACCAAAGACCATGTTTCTTCACTAACAGAACAGAAAACAGGACTGCTTTTTAAGAAAAGGAAGAAACACCCTCAGGCTTGATGTCCATATGTCCATTCTAAAAGTAATATACAGTAATTTCGGCATTTTTGAAAAATGAAGAAAAAGGAAAGGAAAAAAATCACACATCCCACTACTAATAGTCATTGTTAATAAAAATTGGTGCATTGCTTTCCCGTCTTTTTTTATTTTGCAAAGTTTTTGATTTATTATTTTTACATAGTTGCAATGGTATTAATTAACAGTGCATATTTTAAAAGTTAAACCCACAATACTAGATGTCACACAGCACAATGTGCTGAATTGTTAATTAAATGGTAGCACATTATTACTTTAGGAATTGCTTCTTTCATGGGAAACCAAAAGTAAGCTTTTATATTAACATTATGACAAAGCATTATTATAAGTATCAGTTTTATTGGCCCCATATACCATGGAGATTTCATAAGACGTACAAAATGTAATCAATCATTCTGTTGTTAGAAATTTAGGTTATTTCCAGGATTTCAAGGTTCTAAGTAATTCTGCAATGAGCATGTTTATATACAATGACTTTTCCTCCTATATTTTGTATCCATTTTAGGATCAAGTCTTAGAATTGGAATGAATGGATCAAACGGTAGAATGTTTTAAAGGCTTGTAATACATATTGCCAAATTGCTTTTCAGAAAGAATATCAATTTTCACTTCCACCACCCATGATAGTTTTTTGACTGTTAACAGCAGTAAATATTGTCACTTAAATCTTTGTTGATTTGATAGTTTAAGAAAATTGTCCAAATTTGCATTTATTTGATTATTAGAGAAGTTAAATGTTTTTCCCCTTTGTTATTTGTTTGTATTTATTTGAGGGCCTAAAGTTGAATTTACATTAGGTCAAAATCAATAGCTTAGGCCACCTCCATATACACCAGAATGAAGGCTCCTGAGTTTCTGCAATTGACACATCACCACTCCACACGAAAACTAAAATTATCTCTTTGACCACAAATTTGCAATAAGAATACTTCCCAGAGGTTACACTATGTTTCAGGAGAACTCTGGGCCAGGTGTCCCAGGCCTTGAGCACATTTTCACTAGAACGTGTCATGGTCTTCTGCACTTCCACATCCATAAGAGGCATCTCTCTGTGCTGTTTTTTTAACAGATGTGTTTTCTGATCGACTCCAGGCTCCATGAAAGCCAGAACTTGAAAGTTCACTGTGGTAGCCTCATTGCACACTGCAGAGCTCGAGAGACAGCACCTCCTTCCTCTATTTGTCAGACTTGGTGTGATGCAAAAGAAGAGACATTCTGGAGTACATCAGAGGAGCATCTTCCGAGAGAAAAGGGTTCTGAATCCTGCCTCCCCCACGGCCATACCCTAGAACAGCTTCTATTACATTTCCACTGCTTGGGAGCACTTTTGTCCTTCCTCGAAGAGGTATTAAAGCACTGAATGCTTGTCTCTATTTATCTGTAAACACAATTTGACCCTCATAATCATTAGGCACAAAGCAGTAATCTCTGTGCTACTGCTCCAGGCATAGGATAATTAGCAAAGAGAAATTCCTTCCTCCATATGCCCTGTGATTTCATCTAACTTCTGGGTTTTGTCTAACTGTTAAGCATCTTAGTTTGTATCCTAAATTCATCAAAATTCATATATAATACATTATTTTGATCTCAGATTTTATGTAGAATATACTACTTGGGGAAAGTGCATTTGATGCAGCAAAAGAGTCTATTCCAGTTTTTTGGGTTTTTTGTTTTGTTTTGTTTTGTTTTTTGGAGACAGAGTCTTTTTCTGTTGCCCAGGCTGGAGTGCAGTGCCGCAATTTCGGCTCACTGCAACCTCCGCCTCCTGGGTTCAAGCATTTCTCCTGCCTCAGCCTCTCAAGTAGCTGGGATTACAGGCACCCACCACCACGCTCGGCTAATTTTTATATTTTTAGTAGACAAGGTTTCACCATTTTTGTTGGCCAGGCTGGTCTCGAACCCCTGACCTCAAGAGATCCGCCTGCCTCAGCCTCCCAAAGTGTTGGGATTACAGGCGTGAGCCACCGTGCCCAGCCTATTCCAGTTTTGATAAATACTGCCTCACTCTGTGTTTCTGGTGGACCTCTCTTGAAATTACCTCTCGGGAAGATCTAGCGTAGTGAACTATTCATATGTCTCAATGATTCAACTAATATTTATTCAGATTTTGAGCATGCCTTTTACTGTGTTAAGTTGCTCTTACATGCTATTCTATTCCATTTTTGCAAAAACCATACTAGGTAAATATAATTTTCCCATTTATTTTAAATGTGATTTAATGACTTACACAACTTCATCCAGGCCAGAATGTAAACCTAGATCTCTTCATCTTCAGTCCAGTGCTTTTTTTGTAAGTAGGCATGACCTGTCCCATGTATCTTTGCACAGTGATACCCCTTCACTGTTTGTCATAGCATGCTGTGTATGCTATGGAATATTCATCACAGCATTCATTACACTGAAATTGTTGAATTGCTTGCTTTTCTCTCCCCATAGGCTATAAGTCTATTGAGGGCGGGAATCATGTTCTATTTGATATTATATCCCCAGAGCCCAGCAGATTGCCTAAAATTAGTGGGTATTCAATAATATTGTTAATTGCTGCATGATTAAATCAGTAAGCCAATTGATAAATTGATAGAGATGGCAATGTTTGGGTTATATGCTGCTGTGTTTTGCACATGAGAAAGTCTAAGAACAACTTACAGTTCACTTTTTGTTAATCTAAATAAAATACATTTTAAGTTGAGTGCTTATTTATTAAATTGTATCTCCAAACTCTGTTATCCTACTTGGACTTTGCTAGTTCCATTCACCAACAAGTTGTAGAAAATTGCTACAAGTACCCTATTTTTGTTTTACTTTTTGTTTTTTATTGCTGTATGTGAACTATCACCAAAAACAACTCATTTATCTCTATAGAATAGAATACAAGCAACAGAATTTTTCATCTTTCCTCCATCTTGCTTTCCCTGTTCTCTCAAATATAAATTGGAAAAGAATTCTAAAACCTCACTGACACTTCAAATACTCAACCAAATTTGACTCAATAATCTCTTATCCAAGTGAATTTCCAGCACCTACTAAAATGCCTTCAGCGACAGGAAACTCTCTTCCTCCTGATGGACTTTGTTCGAAATTTAGACTTCTCTAAATAGGAACTGGAAATGAATGGAATGTGCTAATTGGTAGAAGTGTGAATTGGTACAAACTTAAAATATAAATCATGAAGCTTTAAAGTGTGCATACATTTCTAGCAGGTAATCCTAACAATCTGTCTAAGTGACCAGAGATATACGCCATGATCTGTTTAAGGATATTCTTCGTAGTGTCATTTATAATAACAAAAAAGAAAGAAAACTGAAAATCATCTGATCACCCAACTATACAAAATTTTTACTAAATGGTGGTTCAAATGTATAACAGGGTACAGTGAAATCATTAAAAATGATGCTGTATATACTAGTTAATGAAATGAAGAAACAGTCATTGGTAAGTGAAAAAGTCGAGTTACAGAACAGTATGAAAATATCTACATAACAGAAAATAATCTGCTTCCTTTTATAAAATGTATATTTGCATGCACAGAAAAAAAAGTCTGGAAAAATAAAGAAAAATGTTGATAGTCATTTCCTTTTTAAAATTTTGAGCAGTGGATTATGAGTAGTATATTTTCTTTATACTTTACTCTTTTCTTGCAGATTTTCTAAAAGAAACATTTGTTACTTCTATAATCAGAAGAAAAGCAAGTTTAGTGTAGGTCTTTTCTTGAACTGAAATTTCTTTATTTTTTAAATAACTTCAGCATATTGGTACATGACAATATATAAAAGAAAATCCTTCCTACACAGGAAATTACTTTAAACATTTGAAGCAACTGCATGCCTCTCTCCCTGCCCAACGCCTTCTCTTATCGGTTGAACATCTATGGTTTCTCCCACTCCAGCTCTCCTACAATACCTTCTCTGCACAACAGCTAGAGTGATCTTATACAACAGATCCATCATTTCCCTACTCAGAACCTTCCAAGGGGTTCTCCTCATGCTCAGAGCAAAACCTATGCCCACTAGGCTGCCTGTCTGATCCTATTTCCTGCCACTGTTAATTGCTCACTCCACTTTGGCCTCGAAATCATCTTGCTCCCATGTTCCCACCTCAGGACCTTTTCACTTGCTAGTCCTTCTACCTGGAATTTCCCTCCCTCAGATAATCCGTGTCTTGACTCCTCCCTGCATTCGGGTCCACTCAAATGTCACCTCCTTGGAATAGGCTTCCCTGAACACTATCTCAAAACTAGCACCCCTGTGCCTCTCAATCTCCCCACCCTGCCTTATTTTTCCTCCTAGCACTAATTACTACAAGATTGTTTCTGTTTTATTTGTCTTACTTCTTATGGTCTGTCATCCCAACTAGAATGTGAGTTCCATAAATGCCAGGGTTTCTCTGTTTGTTTTTTCACTGCGATAATCCTCATTGCCTAAAGAAGACAGAGATTAAGGGTTCCATGCATAGGTTTAAATTAAGGAAGGACGTTGTTTTAAGTTTTTTCTCCCAGCTGCTGGAAGTCCAAGCTTCCCATCCTGAAATCAAGGTCATGCCCAGGAAAGACCACCATGCTCCAGGTGTGTTCTGGCCATGAGGAGCAGCGTTCCCTTCCTGCATCCCTCTCCCCCTCCTCATCCCTCATGCAGTTCTCTAATATGCCTCTATGTTCAAATGACATCTCTAGCAGCCACACTGCACTTCTCACTCACACTGAGCATCTAATGAGCACACTGCTGAGAATCAGGTATGTGCCAAAGCTTCCAATTAATATTTATTTGCTCTATCTACAAATGAAGAGACCTGAACTTACATATACTATATTAAGGGAAAACTTCAACACAGAGAGTTTTCCTTCTAGAAAAGTATTTGAAACAATTTTTTTCTGAGGTCAAAAATGCTTAAAATGAAAGAATGAGAAAGAGAGAATTGAATGACACCTGAAGCTTGTGGAAGCTTCAAGTCCTGGCCCCACTGACAGATTTAACAATGAACAACTTGTTTGTTCACCGTCTTGGCAAAAACACACAGCTGGGGAAGGCATGACTCAGAGAACAAGGAACAGGACATGCAACAGTTATTCAGGCAGATCCACCCAGGCAGGCAGATGAGCACCCAAGTCTCTAGAACTTTGTGGAACAAACAGGTAGATGGACATGAGGCCACTTATAAACAAACAGGTAGATGGACATGAGTCCACGATATAAAACAAAACATGCACTAATTATACGACAAGCTAAAATAAGTTTGAGTCCATGAGTGAATTGTAATAGAAGGGAAAAACCTCAGTGATAGTATCGTGGCTCTGTCTTTCATAAGATCTTAAATGTCATATGTAACAAACCTGCACATTGTGCACATATACCCTAAAACTTAAAGTATAATAATAATAATAATAAAAAGAAAACTGAATCAGATACCAACATAATATGAACATGAAAATGTATTCATTTCACAATTATCTGTGAGACTACACCATTAAAAATGGAGTTGTTAAGACTATTACTAATGGAATTATTTGTTAAGAAGTTAATTTTGATCAAAATGCAACTGCCTTTTTCTCAAAATCTATTATGTCATTCAAAGTCATGGTGCTGACTTGGCTCTAATAAAGTCTACCAAAAAAGACCAGCCAGGCTTGGGAAGGAAAGTAGTATTGAGACATGGATAAAGGGGAGACTTTTATTTTTATCCCATTAACTTAATTTTTAAAATTGTGTTAAAATACACACAACATAAAATTTACCATCATAACCATTTTAAATGTACAGCTTAGTAGTGTGCAACACACTCACACTATTGTTCAATCTCCAAAACTTTTATCTTGAAAACCTGAAATCCATTAAATAATAACTTCTCCACTAGCTCTTGTGTGGCTAGAATTCTTAACAATTAGAATATAGCGCTAGGCCGGGCTTACACCTATGATCCCAGCATTTTCGGAGGCCAAGGCGGGTAGATCACCTGAGATCAAGAGATCGAGACCAGCCTGGCCAACATAGTGAAACCCCATCTCTACTAATAATACAAAAAACTAGCTGCGCATGGTGGTGGGCACCTGTAATCCCAGCTACTCGGGAGGCTGAGGCAGGAAAATTGCTTGAACCCAGGAGGCAGAGGTTGCAGTGAGCTGAGATCGTGCCATTGCACTCCAGCCTGGGCAACAAGAGCGAAACTCCATCTAAAAAAAAAAAATATATATATATATATATACACACACATATATATACACATATATATATACACATATATATACGCATATATATATACACATATATATATATACACATATATATGTATATGGTGCTAAAATTAAAAAGTACAAAAGGAAAATCTTGAATTCATATGTGAAAGAAGATAATGTTTAATTCATACATGCATGGAAAATTCAACCCTTGAAATAATAACATGATCTTTTTTTTTTTTTTTTTTGAGACAGAGTCTGGCTCTGTAGCCCAGGCTGGAGTGAGGTGGCGCTATCTCAGCTCACTGTAAGCTCCGCCTCCTGGGTTCACACCATTCCCCTGCCTCAGCCTCCAGAGTAGCTGGGACTACAGGTGCCCACCACCACACCTGGCTAATTTTTTTGTATTTTTAGTAGAGACGGGGTTTCACCATATTAGCCAGGATGGTCTCGATCTCCTGACCTCGTGATCCCACCCACCTTGGCCTCCCAAAGTGCTGAGATTACAGGCATGAGCCACCACACCCGGCCATAATAACATGATCTTAATAAGAATGATCAAAATCTAGAAAGAAGACAAACCAATTTTTTTGAAAGTTTGTTCCACAAATGTGTCTATCTACTAGAAGTTATTTGGATAATTAACAAATATTTAAAGTACAGATTCATAGGGTAAATACTAAGTTGTTTCATTCTTCAAAATGCAATGCCAAATTCATCTCCCTGTTACTCACTGACAATTTCCACTGACTACAATTACTCATAAATATTTGAATAAAAACCTATTACTAGTGGTAACTTGAAGAACCATGGTCAAAGCCTCCTCTCAGCCGTGCACACATAGCCACTGAAAGGACATTTTTATATCAGAGGACACTGTTGACTAATCCTTCCAAGGAACTTGGCTTGGGAGTCTACAGTTCACCAATAAACCTGGATTCAAATACCTACCTATGGGTTTTCCCTTAATATCCAGTTTCCCTGAAATTTCCCCAACACTGAATCGTCACTTTCTTATTGTATCATCTCTGCCAAAGTCTGTATTCACAGTGATACCACCTTGTTGAAGTGGAGGAGGAAGTAGTACATCTAAATATATCCCTAGACTTCAGCCATTTTCTTACCTATTCCCATGTCATTTTGGTAAGAAATCCATGGCTAGGTCCATGTTACTGATGAAAATACACTTTTCACTTCCCCCTTGTCCTGTCACTTGAAAAGAGCACTTGGATAAAAAATACTTTGGTGTTTCCTCTGTGATGGACTGGGAGAAGGAGTGGTGAACCAATTCAAATCCATTAACAGTTGCCTAAGCTTGTACACCTAAGGAAGAATCATACACAACATCCCAAACTAATTAACAATGTCTCTCTACCAAAATTAAATAATACAATTTTTCTTAAACAGAAAGTAAAAATCTGCATGTTCTCTCTTGCAAGTGGGAGCCAAACACTGGGTATGCATAAACAAACGTTGTGGAATGACAGACACTAGAGATTCCAACAGGAGGGAGGACGGGATGGAGGAAGGGATGAAATGCTACCTATTGGGTACAACATATACTGTTTGGGTGATGGGTACAAAAATAAAAGTAAAACTTATAGACCGTGCTGCCACTCAAAAAAAAATTCTTAAACTTCCTGTGAACTCAGTTAATCCCAAGAACTCTTAATTTGCAATTAGTAAATATAAAAATAGCACTTCATATTTACATAGGGCTTTAGACTTTTCACAGTGCTTTCCTGAACATTATCTTGTTTTGATCTTCAGAACTATTCAGGTGGTAAATATTGTTATTTCCATGTTACAGATGAAGAAATGAAGATGCAGACTATTTGAGTAAATTGTGCCTAGATTACACATCAAGCAGCACGTGTGAAGGCAGGATTTTAAGCCCAGCTCTTCCAGTAACAATTTCAAGCCCTTATCACAATACTAGTCTTTCTTTGCAGGTTCATGCATTAAATGTTCGTTTTTGGCAAATTCTAACACCATTTATAACCAGTAGGAAAAAAAACATACAGACTTTTTTTCCTTAGGCTAAATCACCCCATTCATATGCAGACATCAGATTTATAAAATGATTGGTGCAGACTAAAGGCACGAAATCTATTATCCCATTCATACTTCTCCTTTTGTTCCCATTTATATAGGTTGTCCACACATCTGATTTATGCAGATGTTATGATTCTCTAATCTCTGTATATTTTAAATTAGTTTAAAATGTCAAGGAGTTTTGATATTTTAGGTTTTACACTTCATGTATTTTTCCTTGTGTGTTATGGTTTCTGCCAAGCACCAAATTTAGCAGCGTCTCGGAGCTTTTTCTAGCCTGTCCCAAACAAGAAGCACTAGAAATTACTGAAGACAAGTTGGCCTTGTGAAATTTCCAAACTAGTTTCTAAACCAACGAAATTGAGTGAGATAAATTTAGAACACTTGGGAGCTTTGAAAGTCTATTTGGATAAATTTCAGTTACTGCCAATGTGAAAGCGTGTCCTAGAAACGGGAAGGGTGATCAAAGTCTTACCTCTGAGTAACATTCAGCCATCATAAAACGCTAAAGGGCAAATTTCGCTTTGTTGGGAAAGGATAACACATTCTTTACTCAGAGACCAAAACACTTTCAGATGGGTTGGTAAGAAGATTTTTGCTTTTATTGTCATTGTTACAGTTTTTATTATTTTGTTGGGTTTTTGAAAAAAAAAAAACAATTTATATTTCCCTGGGGTTTTTATCTAGACTCACAATCAGATCAATTTTTTAAATTATTCTTCTTATGGTAAGTAACTGTTTTGTGGCTTACAGGTGGAATAAAAAATTTACTGCACAGAATCATTAATGGTAGTGAATTCATTCCAAGGTGATCGATAAAGCACTATATCTGTGGCCCATTAATCAAAGGTAGGAAATCTTTTCAATGAAGAAAAGTGTTTACTGTATGCCAGAAATGCCACGTTTATTTCTGGAAAGCAAAATGTCCATATGATAAGAATCTATGCCATTTGGCCAAACATGAATTCTAGAAATTTCTTGTAATACATTAGTCCTAAATTCAGGCAATGACATATATTCCCAAGATGTTTACAATGACATTATTTATAAGAGTGACAAATTGCACACAACCAAATTTGCCAATGAAAGGAAATATTTAAGTAAATTATGCTATATTCACACAATGAAATGTTATGTAGCAATTAAGTAGCATTATGAAGGCTCTAAAAGTTCTAAGGATATACTTTGGAACAGAAAGACTTGAGTTTGAATTCTGATTCTAATATTTTATTCAACTTTATAAAATCAATTTCACCTTTTTAATTTGTAATGATACTTAGAAAGATACAGTAATTTAGAAATAATATACACAAAAGATGGTACAAAGTCTGGTACACTGCAGTCAAGTGTAATTACTATAAAATATTAAGAGGGAAAGATGAAAATGCAAAACCATTTACATATTACAATCTACCTATGTAAAAATACATATGAATACTGGATAAAGACCGGAAGGGGCCAGGCATGGTGGCTCACGCCTATAATCCCAGCACTTTGGGAGGCCGAGGTGGGTGGATCATGGGGTCAGGAGATGGAGACCTTCCTGGCCAACATGGTGAAACCCCATCTCTATTAAAAATACAAAAAAATTAGCTGGGTGTGGTGGCACGCGCCTGTAGTCCCAGCTACTCAGGAGGCAGAAGAATCGTTTGAACTCAGGAGGCAGAGAGGTTGCAGTGAGCCGAGGTCACACCACTGCACTCTAGCCTGGGTGACAGAGCAGAACTTCATCTCCCAAAAAAAAAAAAAAAAAAAAAAAAAAAAAAAAAAAAAAAACACTGGAAGGAAATATTAAAAAATCAAAACAACAAAAGAGATTGTCTCCTGAAAGAAAATCTATATATTATACAACTGTATGTGTAAGCTTTTCTGTATTTTTCCAGATATTTTCTAGGTAATATTAATTTCTTTATAATAAGAATAAAGAGATACTATTGCCATTTAAAGAAATACGTCTATTCAGGGGAAGAGAGCATGAGTGATACGGTCATCTAGGAGAGGGAAAATAAATATACTAGGGAAAGGTACCCTAGATTGTCTGGCAGAACTGAAGAATCACTTGAAGTTATTAGCCTTGAATTTAAAATGAGATGATTGGGTGCTTTCCTCATGCCTGTAGAGAAAGCTGCCTGTAGAGCTGACAAGAGAGTTGGATGATAACTGGGCAGGTTTAAGGGAGAGAGAAGTGAGAAAATTGATGGTGAAAGGTGAAAAGTAAGAATATAAAGGAGTAATGGACAGTGAAAAGAGGTGGACTACAGGCCCTAGTAAGTCCTTAGTAGTATTGCTGAAGTAAGAATATTAGAGAAAGTGAGAAGGAAGACAGGGGCTAGCAGTTGGAGAGTAGGTTGCTTGAAATGATGATTATGGAACGGTTAGAGGTATTAGTATGACAAGGTCTATGGTATTAACATGAAAGTGAGTTATTGAGATTGGAAGGTGGACAAGTAACTGACAGGCCAGAAGTTGAAGCATCATCTATGTGGCATTAAGATCACAAGGAATGATGATGGGTGTAGTGCTAGAGAGAATATAGGAATGAGATAAAACCCTCAAGGAAAATGTGAGTGCGAACAGGGGTTCTGCAGATGAATGCAACAAAGAAGGGCAGCAGATAATACATTGAACAACTTGAGATTCAAATGAGTGATTTGGGGAGAAATCATTATTTGGAAGTTGAAGTGAGGATTAAGAAGAACATCTCTCCCACTACAGAGTGGTGCAAGGGTGAAGAAAAGAGCTACCCCACAGAAAGTTGCAGAGGAATTATGATCCTGGCTTTCAAGTCCTAACTCAATTTAATATCTCAAGCTGACTTAGAGACTGATAACGAACTGAGCTAAAATGGCACCCTCTTGTCTGTGTTGAAAAAGAGGAAAGAAATTGCAAAAAAAGGTGTTTGAAAACCACTCCAAAATTATGATTGAATATCCTAGTGTGCTGATAAGCCACAGTATATCACAAATGGAAATGTAAAGGCTCGAAAGTTAGCAATCATTTATTAAACAAGTCAGAGGCTATAAGAAATATCGTTTTAGGAAAGAACTCAGGGAAGGAAATGGGGAAAACATTAATGTCTCCATTAATAATGAAATCATAGCAGTGGAAGCCAGATTAATGGTACAGGGCTGGTAGAATCCAAGTTCCCAAGAAGTCAAGACAATACTCTGGAATGAAGACGATGCTTTGGTTGTAGTGTTTCTTCTATTTTTCCTAATCCCAATCATTCCTTTCTATGCCAAAGAGAAGGAGCTATGTGATGTTCTAGAGCTGGGCGATATAATAGAATTTTCCACCATGATGAAAATGTTCTGTATATGTACCATCTAGCACGGTATCCACTAGCTACACATGAATATTGAGCCCCTGAAATTTGGCTAATATGACTAAGGAAATGAATTTTAAATTGTATTTAATTTAAATTAACTGAATTTTAAATAGTGCTATGGTTTGAATGTCTCCTCCAAAACTCATATTGAAATTTAATTGCCAAGGTAAAGATACTGGGAGGTGGAACCTTTAAGAGGTGATTAAGTAACAAGGACACTGCCCTCATGAATGGATTAACGCTGTCATTATGGGAGTGCATTAGTTCTCGCAGGAGTGGGCTTCTGATAAAAAGTTCAGTTTGATCTGATTTTTCTGTCTGCCCCACAAGCACACTCTCTGACCGTATCATGCCCTTCCGCCATGTTATGATGCAGCAAGAAGGCCCTTCTTGGACTTCTTGGCCTGCAGAACTGTAAGAAATAAATTTCCTTTTCTTTCTTTCTTTTTTTTTTTTTTTTGACAGAGTCTCATTCTGTCGCCCAGGCTGGAGTGAAGTGGCGCGATCTCGGCTCACTGCAAGCTCTGGCTCCCGAGTTCACACCGTTCTCCTGCCTCAGCCTCCTGAGTAGCTGGGACTACAGGCACCCGCCACCATGCCTGGCTTATTTTTTTGTATTTTTAATATAGACGGGTTTTCACCGTGTTAGCCAGGATGGTCTCGATCTCCTGACTTCGTGATCCGCCAGCCTCGGACTCCCAAAGTGCTGGGATTATAGGCGTGAGCCACTGTACCCGGCCATCTTTACAAATGACCCAGTCTGTGGTATTCAGTTATAGCACCAGAAAACAGACTAAGACGAATTGCTGCAAATTCTCTACCATATTGGACAGCACAGTTCTAGGGCTTTTTAGCAAGACAGGATAGGAAGCAAGTTGAAAGGTGAGGAGAAGTCACAAAATTCTAGGCAAATAAAGGTAGGCCTTCCAAACTTGCCTTCTAATTCAGGCTTATGTGTTGGCCTTATTAGTTCTGGAGCTCCAGGCCTCCAGAGTACTCAGCTACCAGGAAACTGTTTTTATTCCTGCTCACCCTCCTACAAGAGCCCTGTCAATATATGCTTACTAAATAGACATTTTTGCATCTCAATCTGGTTAACCCAACAAAGCTATTATATGAGCTTATTTTAAATTACGTTACTGCAAAACAAGAAGAAGTCCAAAATGAGGCAAACAGTTAAACGATTTCATAGAAAGATTATTTATATTACAAACTAACAAATTAGTCATAGGAATTATTAGAAAAACACTATAATTTGACCAGTGGTGGTGGAAAGTCATTTTTAATGATGGAAATGGGAAAAAAATACAGGTTGTTTTAATAAGAGTTTATTTGATTTTCCTTTTGCATAAATGGATTTTATGTACTGAAAAAGTAGCTAATTTTGATAGATATGCCTGGAATTGGTTTTCCAACTGATGGCTATTGAAGCCAGCTTTCTCATTCTAATTTCTTTTCTGAAACTTCCAATTGAAGATAACATCAATATTTATGTGAACTGGGAAAAAGAAACGAGGCACAAGGTACATAAAACTGATTAATGTAAACTGGAGAGGAAAACCCTAAAATCAAACCTAATGATCTATCAAACAACAGCCAATCGTCTTCTTAACAATGTGAATGCTATCAATTTAAAGTAACAACTTAAATCACATAAGACACCAGAAGATAGCAAATACGTTATGCTTAAGAAATACAGTATAAAAAGCTTATTAAAATCAAAGAGCAAGAGAATGATAGTGAACTCTTAGAACAAAACTGCAGAATGAAAACATCATTCTCCAATTAACTCAATACCTTAGAGAGTATATTGTGTGCCTGTGTGCCATATTTAAATTAGCTTTACTTGTAAAATCACTATATGCCACAATTCAAAATGCAGCTGAGAAATTACTCTTTTTGCAGTACAGATGATAACCTAATTCCAACTATTTTTATCTACTTTGTAATTCAAGTGATGCATGCTATATATTATTTCCCTAAGAGTCAAAATTATATTTAGAATTAAAATTGGTTTTATGTAGTTCAAGTTATTGCACCCGAAAGCAATGAGTCATGCACCAGAAGTACACAGATTTGAGAGGCAAATATGGAACCATTAACTGCTCAGCAAGAGCTTGCTCAGCCCCTTAGCTCAAAGAATAAGCTTTAAAAATACTGTACAGTTAATGTGGGTTGGAACAACAAGGTCACCTCTACTCCTTTTCAAAAGTGCCATGGGCTCTTAGTCTTCTATCTTAAGGCCATGCGACAGAATCAAGGTTGAAGAAAGCTTCAAACAGCTTGCTGTTATGTTCTTCATATGTAAAGGTAATGCTACTAACCCACCTTGCAGGCAGTTATTGTTTCTTAGAGTGAAGGCAGATATTCAATGGTCCTTGCCTACATTTTCACCCTATTACCTCATAACCATAATGAAGAGGGAGGGAGAGAGAAAGAGGATATCTGGTTCAGGCAGATTTGCAGATTTTTTCACCCATAACCCTTGTCTCATTACATTGCTTTAACTAGCTGCACCAACCACCCAGACATCAAACAGCCCTGCAGTGATAGTGTGCCTTTCACATGGCTCACTTTTCACTATCCACACTTACACTGCTAGAATGGAAGAGATGGTACAGGATTCGCATTCACCAGGCATTTACACTGGGCCATGCATTGTGCTCATTTCTTTTTATAGATCTCTCATTTAATCCCTACAAAAGTCCTGTGAGAAATAGCCACTTTACAAATGTAAAAATAGAAGTCTAAGCAACTAAAAATTTTTTCCAAGGTCACACAACTGTTAGGAAAAGGAGCCAGCATTTGAATGCATGTAAGGGCAGAATGCATGACAGGCAACCTACAAAATGGGAGAAAATTTTCGCAACCTACTCATCTGACAAAGGGCTAATATCCAGAATCTACAATTAACTCAAACAAATTTACAAGAAAAAAACAAACAACCCCATCAAAAAGTGGGTGAAGGACGTGAACAGACATTTCTCAAAAGAAGACATTTATGCAGCCAAAAAACACATGAAAAAATGCTCATCATCACTGGCCATCAGAGAAATGCAAATCAAAACCACAATGAGATACCATCTCACACCAGTTAGAATGGCCATCATTAAAAAGTCAGGAAACAACAGGTCCTGGAGAGGATGTGGAGAAATAGGAACACTTTTACACTGTCGGGGGGACTGTAAACTAGTTCAACCATTGTGGAAGTCAGTGTGGTGATTCCTCAGGGATCTCGAGCTAGAAATACCATTTGACCCAGCCATCCCATTACTGGGTATATACCCAAAGGACTACAAATCATGCTGCTATAAAGACACATGCACACATATGTTTATTGCGGCACTATTCACAACAGCAAAGACTTGGAACCAAACCAAATGTCCAACAACGATAGACTGGATTAAGAAAATGTGGCACATATACACCATGGAATACTATGCAGCCATAAAAAATGATGAGTTCATGTCCTTTGTAGGGACATGGATGAAACTGGAAACCATCATTCTCAGTAAACTATCGCAAGGACAAAAAACCAAACACCACATGTTCTCACTCATAGGTGGGAATTGAACAATGAGAACACATGAACACAGGAAGGGGAACATCACACTCCAGGGGCTGTTGTGGGGTGGGGGGAGGGGGGAGGGGGGAGGGATAGCATTAGGAGATATACCTAATGCTAAATGACGAGTTAATGGGTGCAGCACTCCAACATGGCACATGGATACATATGTAACAAACCTGCACATTGTGCACATGTACCCTAAAACTTAAAGTACGATAATAAAAAAAAATACAAAAAAAGAGCATATGAGACATGAAAAGGTCTGACACGTCTGTAATCGGAATTCTAGAAGGAGAATACAAAGAGAATGGGGCAAAAGCAGTATTTGAGAAAATATTTGCCAGAATAACATAATATTTCAACTCATAGATCCATGAAGCCCCAAGTGGGACATAGGCAAAGAATATCCAAAATTAGGCATGTAATATTCAAACTACTAAACACTGAGGACAAAGAAGATCTTAAAAGGAGTCAAAGAAAAACATACATTATGTGAAATGAGCAATAATAAAACTGACAATTGACTTTTAAACAGAAATTAAGTGAACTAGGGCAAAAAAAGAATTAACAACTTTAAAATGCTGAAAGACAATAAGTACCAACCTAGAATTCTATATCAGCAAAAATGAAGGCCATATTTTCAGGAAAAAAATCAGAAATTCATCGCCAGCAGACCCATATGAAAAGAACATTTTCCTGGCAGAGAAAAATAATCTCAATAAGAAGTAGAAAATGCAGACAGAAATGAAGACCAATGAAAAAAGTACATAAGCCTTGTGTACTTTCTAAGATAACCACTAAAGTGATTATTTAAGAAGCATAACTAAAATAAGAATAACTAATGAATAGAGAGGGAAGTATAATCAGAAAATTTTTGCTTAGTACAAAAAAATAAGAAAAGTGGGAAAAAATACAAATGGGACAGATGAATTAGAAATAAAAAGATGATCCCTTTAAACCCAAATATATCAAACTATAGAAAGTGTAAGCAAATGTAAAACTGCAATTGAAATGCAAAGATTATCTGAAGAGATTTTCTTTAAAAACTCAATGGTACACTACTTACAAAAGACATACTCCAAGTATAAGCATACAAAATTTTGAATATAAAAAGATGAAAAAAATATACCATGAACACATTGACCAAAATAAAATTGACATTACTATTACTAGTCAAAGCATACTTTAAGGAAAAAAATTGCTAAAGAGAGACATGTTATTAAAATAAAATTTTAAATCCACCAAAAAGATATAATTCCAATTGCATTTAGATTCAAAATATATAAAGCAAATATTAATAGTATCAGAAACAAAAATAGAAAAATCCACAAAATATTTGGACAATTCACAATATCTCTTTTAGTACATAGTAGAACAAGATAAATACACAGAGGAAGAAAAAAGAGATACAGAAACTTTGAATAACAAACTTTGCCTAATTTACCTATATAAAATTATATTCCCAACAATTCTAGAATATACTTTTCTTTTCCCAACAATTCTAGAATACATTTGCCAAAGTGTCCAGCCCAAATCCTGGGAAATTTAAAAATTCTCCAAACATTTTAGAGGATACAAATTATACACAGTAGAGTATATTTACTGACTGGAGTAAAATTAAACTAGGAATCAGTAATAAAGGAAGAATTAAAACATTTTATGATGTTTTAAAATTCATCAATACTTCTCTAAAATAATGTAAAACAATTAAAAAGGAAATTAGAAAATACTTTGAATTGAATAATAATAATAATAAAAGGAATATATCAAAACCTGTGAGATGCAGCTAAAGTAGTTCTTGGAGACTTACAACAATAAATGCATGTCTTGGAAAAGAAGAAAGGCAAGCAATCCATGATGCAAGTGTTCATTTGAAGAAGTAGAAAAAGAACAGCAAATTTAATCTAAAGAAAGTATGAGTAGGCTGGGTGCGGTGGCTCACGCCTGTAATCCCAGCACTTTGGGAGGCCGAGGCGGGCGGATCACAAGGTCAGGAGATCGAGACCATCCTGGCTAACACAGTGAAATCCCGTCTCTACTAAAAATACAAAAAATTAGCCAGGCGTGGTGGCAGGCGCCTGTAGTCCCAGCTACTCAGGAGGCTGAGGCAGGAGAATGGTGTGAACCTGGGAGGTGGAGCTTGCAGTGAGCCAAGATCGCGCCACTGCACTCCAGCCTGGGCAATGGAGTGAGACTCCATCTCAAAAAAAAAAAAAAAAAAAAAGAAAGTATGAGTAAAGAAATGATAAGGATAAAAGTACAAATTAATAAAATATAAAACAATGTATAATTATAATAAAGAAAATCAATAATACCCAAGTTATTTCATCAAAAAGATAAACTTCAGCAGGACTGAACCAAAAAGAAAAAATGAGATACTGAATACTAAATTTCAGGAATAAAAAGAAAAACACCATTACATACCTCAAAGACGTTAAAAATATTATGGACAACTTAATGTCTATACATTTGAATAATTAGGTAAAACCTTTAAATCCTTTAAAATAAACAATTTATCAAATCTGACACATAAAAGGAAGAGAAAAATCTGAGTAGTTTATTAAATAACATAAATCCATAATTTAAAATCTTCGAAGAAAATTCAAAATGCAGATATCTTTACCATTGAATTATTTCCAACATTTAAGAAAAAAATCTTACTCAAACTCATGAAGCAAACAGAAAAAAGGAGAATATTTCTCAACTACTTTTATTAGTCCTGCATAACCTGAACATCACCTGGCAAGGACATTAAAAAAGGAAAAATTGTAGGCCACTTTCTCTCATGAATATGGACAAAATACAGGCAAACAAATCCAGCTATATATAAAAAGAATTATAAGTCACTACAAGGTTTTTATGCCAGAATGCAATTTTTTTTAGGTATTTGAAAATCAACCAATATTGATTGAATAGAGAAAAAAATGTGACCAGTTCAATTCTATTGATAAAATTCAACATGTTCAAGACAGAAATATAGCAAATCAGGAATAGAATATAATATCTCTTAACCTGATAAAGTATATTTCCAAAATTCCTAATGCAAAAGAAAATGTACTTAGCTAAATATTGAACTGTATGATTTGGGCATAAGAATAAGAAAAACAATGCTGCCAAATTTTGTAAATTATGTAACTGTGGTTCCTAGCTACACAATAAAGTGAGAAAAATGAATAAAATTTATATAGATTGAAAAGAAAGATTAAAAAATTATCACTATTCATGGCAATATAATTGTGTATTTAGAAAATTCAAAAGAATCTACAGTAAACTATTAAAATTACTATGTGATTTTAACCAGGCTGCCGGCAGTTATATATATAACATATATATATACACCATTTTCACCCTATGGAACAGCAAGGAAAAACAGAAAACCTAATTGTCTTACTCTATGACTTAGAAATTTTTTTCCTCCCTACATACACAAGAAATAAATACATTATGAGTGCCAAAAGATATACACAAGGGTGTTCATAGCTGCATTCTTCATAGTAGCCAAAAACTAGAAATAACCCAAATGTTAGTCAATATTGGAATGTACAAATAATAGAATACTACACCACAATGAAAATGAAAGAAATACTCTTGTATGCAACAGCATAGATGAATCTCATAAGTATAATATTGAACAAAAAAAAAGGCAGGCACAAACGACTACCTACTATCTCATTCTATGTATATAAAATTCAAAAATAGGCCAAAAAAATGTAGTTGTGGAAGTCAGAAGAGTAGATATTCTTGATAAAGTATGACTGGTAGAATGACAAGGAAGTTTCTGGGGATACAGAAGCTTCTTTTTCTTGATTTATGTAGTGTTTGCATAAATATATTCACTGTAAGAATGTTTTGAGCTGTTCACGTATGATTTATCATGTGGTGAGTAAATATGCTTCGCTAAAAAGCATACTTTTATAAAACTACTTACATATCAACATATATGTGCATACCTACATACACAAATAAAGCTTATGGGGTTATACTGAAATAATTTAACTGTTATTCACATTAGTAGTTGATTAACTGTAGTCATCCATGGCTGTTGTAAGAATGATAATATCTTCACAAGAAGGGGCTTTTCTATTCAACTCCACTACCTGTCCTTATCTAAGAACTTTATGTATTTCATTTGTTCCTTACCCCCAACCTCTGAAGTAAATACCACTGTTTTCCCCACATCAGAGATGAGTAAGAGTAAATAGAAGTATGGAGAATTTAAGTAATTCGCCAAGATCGCAGTCACAAAATAGTACAACTAGGATTCAAGTGGCAATAAAAAAATATCATTCAGTCAACTTTTATGAGGCAAGTCCCTGTCTTTTGCAAAGAATTTCTTGCTGAAGAAGCGTCTCTAGATCAATAATACTCCATAATGCCCAGTAATTGAAGGGTTATGGTTGTTGACCTTTAGATAAGTTAAAAGCAACAAGTATTTACTGGGTTTATATTAAGCACCAAGGTTTATACCAGATCCTGAGGGCTCAAGACTAAATAAGATACCATCTTTATCTTCAAACAGCTCACAGATCCAGTAGAGAAAGCATATATATATTATATATATATAAAATATATGTTTAATATATATGTTTATATATATATATATATATAAACAGATAAATCAAAGTTCAAAATCAATATGGCAGTTTTAAAACATTGCTGTCCTTTTTTTGAAACTCCTTCCATTGAGAGGGGGGGTATATGCCTTATACCTTGAATCTAGGTGGGCTTGAGACCACCTCAGCAGTTTAAGCAAAGTCAAGTCAAGTCATAAAAGGCAAAGCAGCTTCTATCTAGTTCTTTTGGCATGCTTACTTTCTGGAGTGCTCCCTCTCAGAACCCAGCTCCCATGCTGAGAAGTCCAAGCCACATGTAGGTGCTCTTGTTGACCACCTCTGCTGAACTCGGTCTTTAACTCATCCCAGCCCAAGAATCAAGGATGTGAGTAAGAAAACTATAACACAAGAGATCCTACAGCCCATCTATTCCAGTCCTCAGCCATTCAAGTACCCCGACGACATCTGAGTCTCCCTCCTTCCCCAGACATCATAGGGCAGAGCCAAGTCATTCCTGCAGTGTCATGTACAAATTCCAGAACTTCAGAATCCATGGGCATAATAAACAGTTGTTTTCTATTTCCTCCAAGTAGTTTGTTTATGTCCCTGAGGGTGGTTGGTTACGCAACAATAGATAACTGGAAAAGTCGGTTTCTCAATGTTTATTCCTCATACACCTGTGTCACAAGTACCTGGGGTGCCTGTGAAAACAATGGATTTCTGGATCCCTCCTCATTGCTTTTGAATCAAAATTTCTGGGAATGCATTCCAAGAATTTGAATATCATCCAACATCTGGGCAATTCTTACATTCAGTAAGTTTGAGTATCTCTGCCCTAAGCCAAGCACATGGTTAGCCACAGTGACAGTGGCTCACATATTTATTGATCTTTGAGATTATCAGGAATTTTCAAACATCAGTGTGCCTAAAAAGAAAACAACACATGATTCACATCTTAAATACGAAAAGCTAAATCTGTAGGGAGTCTACAGACCTGTAGACAATTTGTATCATAATATATTACAGGGTCGTGAAAGAGGTATGCACAGGGAGCCAAATAAAGAGTGATTATGTTTGTCCCATTGGGTCAGGAAAATCCTCAGAAAGCGTGTGACATGATATTGAGTCCTAAAGGAGGTGTTTATTTGTTCTTCAAGAGACAAAGACCCAGAAAATACAAGATGCAGACATGGTAGAAGCAAGTGTGAAACAGCCTGATGTTACACAGTATACATGCCCCCAGGAGAAGATATTAGAAAAGTGAGGTCATGGAGAGAGTTTGCACTTGTGCCTGAAGGCAATAAGAAATCTCGGAAGGTTGAAAATTAGGGAAACTGTGGTCAAATCTGCATTTCTCAAAACCTTTCTTTGCAGTGACTGTGTGAAGGAAAGAATTAGGCAAAACAATAAGAACACTATTATAATAGCTCAGGCAAGAAAAAACTAAACTAGGAGTGGAAGCTTATTAAGAAATAGTGAAATGATACATGTCAAAGAAGAAACTCCACAAGATTTGGTCTCTAATTGAATGAGGAAGGCCGAGCCAAAATCTATGATGATTTCTAGGTTTCTGCCATAAATTAAAAAAAAAAAAGGAGGTATCAATCCCCTTCTTCCAGGGGCCATAAGCCCAAAATAAAGAAACCAGGTAAATGTACTCAACATTTATTCTACAGAAATAATTTAAAATTAGGAAAAGAAGTACATTTCTGAATTTGGATGGCTCTATTTAACCATTCATCCAACTGATGCATTCTTGTTGTGCAAAGGAGGATGGTCCTTGAGCTGTTTTTAAAATTGCACAAGAAAGATATGATGAAATACATATTGTCCTTGATGGGGCTGTCCACTCAGATAACTAAAGACAGGATATGTGTGATAACAAAATCTTAAATCTGTGAAAATAATTGCTTCTGACATCGCCAACTAGGCAGCAGGCTGCCCAAACAGTGCTGTTCAGTCACAAATTCTAAGCCTAATGAAGTGAGAAGAACACTGTAGATACAAATTAAAATCTACTTACCAAGAACAATCAGTATTTTTTTTTGTAGACTTTCATGTTTTACCTAAAGAAGAAAATATCTGTCGGGAATAATCACCCTTTTATGTTTTAAGTCAACACAATAGATCTGTTATTAACCGCAAGAAATGGCCATCCAGTAATTCTAATCTGTTATTGAAACCTTTGGCTCCTATAGGACTATTTTTAGATCCTTTTAATTATTACTGTTAAGCAGGTGAAACACAGTTGTGAGAGAAAAAGATTCTGCTTAAAATAATGGCTGTTTATCCTATTGTGTTTATTTTTTTACCTTTTTCTCCAGCACATTCAACATTTTTGAAAGCTCAATTTTCCTGTCAACCACAGGACAACTGATATTGTATATTTCAGAAGAGTTGAAACTCTAGAATGGGGATTTCATGTAACTGAATTGTAATGAAGTATGATGTAAATAACTAAAGATTGTGAGAAGTCCCATGAATTCCCTTTCCAATGACCATATGTTTTGTTTCTGGTGTGAATTGTTTGTGAGTAACCTTGTTAACTCAGAAAAAAAACAGACAAAAAACCTCTAATAATATGTGACTCAACCCAAAATATGGCTCACATTCTTTTATAACACCTCTGAGTGAAATAGAAGTTGAAATGCATCTTCTGTAATATAGAACCTTCAACAAGAAAACAAGGCATTATTAAACATATTATAGCAATAAGTCATCTATCATTCAATGACCAATTATTCTTTGGCAGCTCTAATTTAGATGTCTGCAGCTCAGGTAAGTCTCTCTGGCTGTGAGAAATCAGATGGAAAGTCTTACAAACAATTCTACTTGCGTTAAAGCAAGTAAGGAAGGTCCTGTATAACTATTTTCCAAAATGTGAATGCAACACTATATGTGCAATACGTGTCTCAAATATAAATTTGATCATTGTATTGCAAGTGAGAAAGATAGCAAGATACAAGAAGAAAAACATGGGATTGGGACCAGATGGCTTGGATATGAATCACTGCTTCACTACTTCCTGGGTTCTAAGTTGCTCTGAGAAAGTCAATTACCCTCTCTGATATCAGTTGTGTCATTCTTAAAATGAAAAAATAATGCCTACCTAAATACTATGTATGAAAATTAAATGAAATGATGACATAAATGCATCTGGTACTAAACTGGCTCTTCAAAAATGTTAGTATCAATATGAGAGCCTGGGCTGGGCATAGTGGCTCACGCCTGTAATCCCAGCACTTTGGGAGGCCAAGGCAGGTGGGTCACTTGAGGTCAGGAGTTCGAAGCCAGCCTGGCCAACATGGTGAAACCCCATCTTCACTAAAAAAAAAAAAAAAATTAGCTGGGCATGGTGGCCGGTGCCTATAATCCAGCTACTAGGGAGGCTGAGGAGGGAGAATCTCTTGAACCCAGGAGCGGAAATCACACCATTTAAGCCGAGATCACACCATTGCACTCCAAACTGGGCAACAAGAGCAAAACTCCGTCTCAAAAAAAAAAGAGAGACCCTGATGGGTTGCTGGAACAGAAAAAGTACATGAGGTAAAATTTAAGGAAATTTGAATAATATATGGACTTTAGTTAATAATAACATATCAGTATGGACTCATTGATTTTGACAAGCATACTATATTAACGTAAGATGCTAATCATACAGTAAATAACTAGGTGCAGGGCTTATGGGAATCCTCTACACTATCTTCGCAAACTTTCTGTAAATCTAAGCCTTTTCTAAAATTTTCTTAAATTACATTAAAAGTTTAAAAAAAGCTAATACCTGTCCCTTCTCTTTTTCTTTTCAGTGTTAACCCCCAAAGGTTAGATTTTCTTCAAAGTGACTAGTAGTGTTACCAGTTCAAGTCTACATTTAGTTCAATTCTACAGAGAAAATGTGTCACATATTGCTCTCCATGCAGGCTGAATGGTGTGGTGTCTGCCATTTCTCCTAATATGTTAAGAAACTTAGGAAATTAAAAATATGAACCAGTCATAAGCATCTATTAATATTTGATGAAGGATTTTTTTTTGTCCTTCCAAAAAGCCTAAAATTGGACTTGGAATCTCATACAGTCTTTCTGGTTAGAGTGATGACAAAAAAGAAACATCTGCATTGTGGCAGCCACAGGGCTGCTGTAGATCTTGGCCCTGGAGGTGTCCTCTCTTCAACCCCCTTCCTTGCTTCTACTCCACCCTGCAGATACTGCTATCAAAGTGTTGATTGTGTGGGTGCATAGCTCAATTTCACTCAGGATCTTATTGATAACTATGAAGCTGCAAAGACAGAGGTAGGCTAGAAGTGCATATTGTCCCTTAAGCAAATTATCAAGATACATGAAGTGCTCACATTAACTGGAAAGTCAAAAATAATGAATGTTGGTTTAAGAACTCTATGCCTGTGTGCATTCAAGTACTTTTTTTTTACTAAGTCAAAAGTCCTTACGATGCAGAGAATCAAATTTTTAAGAAATCCTACCAGACACAGAGACTTTAAAAAAATCTTCCAGTGTTATTTACATTCTATGA
Organism: Symphalangus syndactylus; assembly: GCF_028878055.3. Classification (NCBI taxonomy): domain Eukaryota; kingdom Metazoa; phylum Chordata; class Mammalia; order Primates; family Hylobatidae; genus Symphalangus; species Symphalangus syndactylus. Next base: position 117,569,826 of record NC_072424.2, on the reverse strand, counting down.
CTTTCCAACAAACATAAAAAAGGAAGGTCTTAGTCTGATCATCACCAAAGAAGAAGTGTTCTGTGTAACTGGCTTGAAAGTGGAATAATTTCAAAAGAAATAACAGGAACTAACAAATATTTATTGACTGCTTGCTATGTCCTTGGCATTCTTCTTGGCATAAGAATGTAAAGCAAGAGAAGCTATAATTTCTGTTTTCAATAAATGTGCAGTCCATTTAGATAGGTAGAATAAACAGGGCAAATAAAACCATAGAAGAATTATTGAGTTCTTCCTACTTCTATGAAGCGCATGGTATGCATTTTCCCCTTTAGCATAACATGCAACATCCAACAGTCTGGAAAGGTATTATTCTACCCATTTTGCACATTAGGAAACTGAGGCTCACAGATGTGAAGATAATGACTCCAAGTCTAACAGCTAGTAAATTATAGACCTAGATTCAAACCCAAGACTGTGATACCAAACCCCAGGTGCTTATTAAGCACTGCACTATGGTACTCCAGTTTTTAAAGTCAAATTCAAGCACTCCTTTGCAAACATTTAATAGTTCCCCCGAAGCCAAAATAAAAATATAGGCATTTTCTGTGGCACATCTGTGGCACATCTGATGTCCAGAGTAATGAATGGGTGTGGCCAAACAGTATTTATGACATGACTTTTAGAACAACATTTCAAGGTCAAATGTTACCCAACTGTGCAGGACCATATTCAATTCTTGGATTATAAAAGTGCAGACCCTGTTTCTCAAGGTCTGTGGGATAAAGTTCAAATTAGGTTGTTTAACAGAGTTCAGTGCTTAATAAGCACCTGGGGTTTGGCATCACAGTCTTGGGTTTGAATCTAGGTCTATAATTTACTAGTTGTTAGACTTGGAGTCATTATCTTCATATCTGTGAGCCTCAGTTTCCTAATGTGCAAAATGGGTAGTATAATACCTTTTACTGTTGGATGTTGCATGTTATGTTAAAGGGGAAAATGAATACCATGCCCTTTGTATAAGAAGTAGGAAAAACTCAATAATTCTTCTATGGTTTTATTTGCCCTGTTTATTCTACCTGTCCAAATGGTCTGCAAATTTATTGAAAATAGAAATCATAGGAGAAAAACAGGAACTAACTACAGCCTTGTTAGCCAACCCTTTGAAAGTGACCTGGTAATGAACGTCAGTTCTGCAGCATATGTGCTATAGCAGTCTTCTAGCGACCGACCCAGTGAGCTGGTAACAAGAGCCCAGCATACTTGAAACTGCTGTGGCATTCAAGCTCCTCAACTATTCTGCACATTCCTGAAGCGTTACCATGATAAAGTGTTCACTGATGCACAGATAACAGCAAAGCCAGCAAGGGGGAAACATGACTTTTAGAACGACGTTTCAAGGTCAAATGTTACCCAACTGTGCAGGACCATATTCAATTCTTGGATTATAAAAGTGCAGACCCAGTTTCTCAAGGTCTCTGGGATAAAGTTCAAATTAGGTTGTTTAACAGAGGGCTCTTATCAGTTTTATGAACAGCTTTCTCCAGAATTTAGCTAGCTCACTTGATAGCATAAGGCAAGAGGAATTTTCCAGCAACAGACCCAGGCACCAAACAGTGACAAGAGCTGTGCTCTGTTCTGACACAGATTTAACATTTATCCCAGGAAGCTCTTCTCCAAGGAGTTTGGAGTACACAATTTTCTCTAAGACTCATTCAAACCCATTGGAAAATCCCCCTGAAGTGCCTCACCAAACTTCATCCTCTCTGACCCTTAATATAAAATAAAGAGGGCACTGGTTGGTACTCCCTAAAGGAAGTATGCCCAGACTAATGAATGGGTGTGGCCAAACAGTATTTATGAAGACTTTATACATGTTCTTCAACAACTGAACTTCTGCTGGACTGGAGCCAATCTGGACATGTTACCAATTTTGGCATCTTCTTGCCAGGAGTCTGCACTCTGATAGTGCAATGGGTTAACAAATTGAGACATTAATTTAGGTTTTGTTTATCCCTGCATTTTTTTTGTTCCTACCTACCACCACCCCATTCCAAAAAAAAAAAAAAAAGGCAGCCAGGTGCTCTGTGCTGCTGGTCTCAGAGGAGATTTTTGTTACAGACATTTCCTGAAAACATCCCTGTCCTCTTCCTGTACCTGTCTCCTTCCTGACTTTTGCACAGAAAGCCTGGATTCCTTGTGGGGATTAAGCTATGGTTCATGGAGAGGCAAGAAAATAGGTGGATGCTTTGGGAAGGAAAGGTAGGAAGCCACAGTGGGAAGCTTGATGTTTTCCTAGGAAGAGAATAGAATGGAAGGTCCCATTGGTGGTGAGGGTACATGTCTCACTTTCTTGCAGTACTTTGGAAGGTAGCAAAAATTTCAAAAAGATACGGCTGTGCGGTGAATCCAGAAAGCTAGATCCTAGGAACTAGAGCTCCCAGCTCGGGCAAACACCATTCATAGCCTACTTGGTATTGGGACAACGGAGCCATCCACATTTGAGGACCTGTTGGGCATGGACCATGAGGATATCAACAGCAACCCAACTTTTCAGGCAGCATTTTAGGTTTTCTTGATGACCCTAGAGTACTCAAAATGACTGAGACAGAATCTACTAATCAATTGGCAGGAGATTTAATTTGATTTAGAAACACATGACTGTTCTCCCATACCTGAGTTCCTTCCAACTCTAAAAATAATTTGAGCTTCAATATTCTTATGGTTCTATTCTGTGACTCTTCCCCCATACTACCTCTGCCTTCCTGAATGCCCCTGTAACTCCTCTCCCCCCCCCACCCCCACCTACACACAGTCACACACAGCTATACCTATACCATTCTTGCTTGTGGTTGATAGAGGGATTTTTAATTTCCAATAAGAGAATAGTCACTCGTAACTTTGATATAAAAACCATAAAGATTTATCTTCACTTAAATATGCAACTAGAAATGCCAAATAATTTGCCAATTCATTACCTTTTGAAGAGTATCCTGGAAAATTTGAGCTAAAATTAAGTGAAACTTTTGCCAAAAGGAACATTTGAATTTTGCTTTATTGAGCTATTACACTAATATATTCTCTTCTTTAAAGTTTCTGTAGTGATATGTTGGATTCAAAGTAATCTTCCAATTGTTTTATCATTAGCTTGAAGCAAAGGAAAATGCAAAGCATGACAAGGCATAAAATTGGCCTTAGCAATATCTAAGCTTGGTTCAGCCATGACCATTATGCTCAATGCTCTTACAGTGTGAGCAAAACAGCCATAAAATCGGTTTATTGTTTTTAATTTTACGACCCATGATTTATTTTGTTTAACTTTAGTGACAGCCTGCGATCCCAGTAAGTGTCTTCAGTTAGGAAATGCAAGCAGGAAATCAAGGCCCAGAAGTCATTAGTTGTAGCATGGACTCATCTCATTTATCTTCTTGTTTAACTACCAGAGTGTGATCTATGTGATTCCTATTACACAAATTAACAATGGCAATTTTTGAAATAAGAATCGTTTAAAGAATGAAACAGATCTTACGTTGTTAGCTTAAACCTTCTGGGCACTCTAACTATAGACCCTGGACAGCTAGAACCTATGTTCTATATTTTAAATTCAAGCCCTCCCCAAAGCACAATTTTCAAATAAAGAGGTAAGATACAATTCCTACAAGTTTTGTAGTCAGGAAGACCTGATCTTTAATAGCTGTACATCCTTGAATCACTCCATTCAACACATTAAACAACAACTTCCTCATCCAAAAAATGGGAATAATAATAGCTGTATCATCGTGTTATTATGAAGAATAAATGAGACAATGCATGCAAACTATTTAGCAAAGTATCAGATATAAAACCCCTCAGTAAGTGAATGAATGAATCCCTTGGTAATGTCAAATTAATGGGATCTTTTATAAAAAAAAAAAAAGACACATTCCTATCTTGCATTTCAATGCTGGTATTTCTTGGCATTGTTTAAGATTGTGACTCAAACTTTTCCAGTATATTATTTTGAATTGGTTCTAAGTAAATAAAGAAGAAGTGTATAGGCATCATTTATTAATCTTTATACCCCATATTACTTCTCTACCAGTGTAAAACAAATCACTACAATGCTTAATGGCTTAAAACAACAATATTAATCTGATCAGTTTTTATGGTTCCTCTCGGTCAGGAGTTCAAAAATGGCTCATTTGGGTGGTTATGTATCAAGCTTTCTCACAAGCTTGGAGTCAGAGGTCATCTGGGGCCGCAGTCACCCAAAGGAAATCGAGAAATTACTTTCAGTGTGGTCTACATGATTGTCAAGTTGGTGCTGGGAAGTCTTCTTCATGTGGGCCTCTCCACAGGGATGCTTGAGTGCCTTTACATAGCACCAGCTGGCTTTCCTCAGAGCTGCAGTGCCTTTTATGACCAACCTCATAAGACACACATCATCATTTCATTAAATTACGTGGTCACAATTCATTGGCCACACAGGCTAATACTGATTCAGTGTAGAAGGGGACTGAATACCTGAAGATGCAGATTGTTAGGGGCCCCCTTGCAGACTAACTGCCATAGCCCATTTTCTAATACCCAATGATAAACATGCACACACACACACACACACACACACACACCACTTACCCCAGCCCATGGCCACCAAAATTCTAACCCCATTACAGCATTAACTCATGCTCAAATTCCAGGATATTGATGTTTAGATGAGGTCCAGGTACAGATAAGGATCGTCAGGTGTGTAGTTCTTCAAATAAATCTCAAGTATGCTTCCTCTTAATCTAAAAACTTATGAAATAAAGAGACACATTATCTGCCCCAAACACACCAAATATGAAATGGTGGGACAGGCATAGGATAACCACTATAGACACTCTCGTTTAAACAGGGTGAAACAGGAAACACACAGAAGTCATTGATCCATAGCAGTTCTGAAATAATAGATGGGCACATGTTGCCAACTTCTTGATTAGGGCTCAGCCCTACTTCTCCCTGAAAATGATCTCCCATGATTGCTGGCTTCTCCCTCTGTGCTCTCTATTTTTGTTACAGCATCACTCCAACTTACGGGTACCAAATTCTATATTAGTTATCTATTGCTGCATAACAAATCACCCAAAACTTAGAGGCTTAAAACAATAATTATTTATCAACTCTCATGGTTTCTGTAAGTCATGAATTCCAGAGTAGCTTGATTAGGTAGCCCCTACTCAGGGGTATCCATAAGGTTGTAATCAGGTGTTGGCTAGGGTTATAGGAACCTGAAAGCTTGACCAGGGCTAGAGGGTCTATTTCTAAGGTAGCTCAAACATATGGCTGGCAAGTACATTCTTCTCCATGAGGGCCCCTACACAAGACTATTTTAAAATATGGTGCTGGCTCTTCCCAGACTGAGTAATCTAAGAAAGCAAGGTGGAAGTTGCAGTGTAATTTGTAAGTTTGTCTTGGAAGTTACTGTCTTATTGCATTTTATATTGCTATAACAGAATACCCAAGGCCAAGTAATTTATAAAGAATATGAGTTCACTTGTTTCACAGTTCTGCAGGCTCTATAAGAAGCATGGCACCAGCATCTGCTTAGCTTCCAGTGAGGTCTTTTGTGCTATGTCAAAATATGGTGGAGGAGGTCAAAGGGGAAGGGGGCATGTGTGAAGAGGGGATCAAATCTTGCTTTGTAACAATCTGCTCTCTCAGGAACTAATCCATTCCTGTTAAGAACTAATGCAGTCTCACGAGATCAAGAACTTACTACCTTGAGAACAGCACCAAGCCATTGATAAGGAATCCACCCCTTGATTCAAACACCTCTCACCAGGCCCCACCCCCCAACACTGCCACATTGGAAATTAAATTTCAACATGAGTTTTGATGAGGACAAAAAAACTATAGTAGTTACACATTACTATTTCCACTATGTATAATTTGTCACACAAGCCAGCCCTCATTCACTTGAAAGGAACTACAGAAGGATATAAACACTGATGATCACTGGAAGCTGACTACCACTACACCTTCCCCAACGAGAAAATTTAGTAAGCCTTTTCCCTAAGTCGAATATAACTATACATTTACATCTTACAAACAGGTGTATTATTAACAAATAAAATTTCTACGTACAACCCCCTAAGAACTTTATGCCAGGAAAGGAATTTTTGCCCCTCAACACATTAAGGCATGGAATAAGGGTAAGCTACAAGCTCTATGTCCCAGGGAAGGCTAGTCACCCAGCCAAAAGTCACAAAGCTGACATCAACTTGGAAATTCATCAAGGGTCTGACCATCAGCCCTTAAGGTAAAGAAACTAAATTTGTCAGCCCATAAAGAAATGATTCACATTTCAAGGATGGACTTAGTTAATAAAGCTCACACAGAATAATGTATAGAAAACCACATTGCCAATTCATTTATTTAAAATGTGGCCCAAAATGTTAATGGAATGGTTATCTGTGTGTGCTGAGTATGGTCCACCCATAAATATATCACATTGGGAGTAAAAGTATTCCTTGAAGAAATAGTATCATTTGTTGAGCATGGAATCACATAAAGCAAGAGGATTTAGTTAGGCTGACTGTCATTAAGCTCTGAGAGCTATATACTTTCATCTCTGCTTATGGGGCTAAACCTGCAAGAAACTCAATCGTAAGTCAGGTGGCCCTGAACAGTGCATGGATGAAGAGTACTGCTGCTTATCCCTGTTCCTCAACCTTTTCAGTGTCAGTTTCCATGGCTGACTGCCATTACATTCTTTCTTTATATCCGTTACCTTTTGTCATATTCCAGGCAAATATAGATATTCAGTCACTTGGAGACAAGGGAAATCACAGGATTTTGTTTTGTTTCGTTTTTCCCCACATCCCAGCATACCTGAAAAGAATGACACATTACCACCAATAACTTGGGTAAATGATAGTAGTGAATCTAGGTAGGGGTGTGACGGGGTGGTTAAAAAACAAGATGATTCCATTATGGTAGTGGTTAGGAAAAAGCTCACCACTGCCACTATTTTAAGAATTACACCCTAAGATAAATTTGCATATTTCTAATAGGATTCATTAAATGTGTTTACATTTTAATTCTCAGAGTCATTTTCCTATGTTCAAGGTTTAATGGTCCGGGTATATCATTTTTGCCTCCAAATCCTGCCTACACACCCAACCCTTGGCTTGAGCTTAGAAATAGACACATATTTTCTTCCATTGGACTGGATTATGTAATGGTTGGGTGTGCTACTTTAGAGGCAGAAATCAGTGAATTGGCCCTGTCTCAGAAGCTTCTGCTTCTCCATTTCACTGGCTGACTTATATATAACCACTCTCACCCAGGGGTCTTCTGTGAGCTTGTTCCTCTCATCTATAACTCACCTACTTTGTGGTCTTAGGAACTACTTTATTTTGTGGCTGCCTTTTCTGCTAAAATGCAGACAGCCACAATCTTCCCTCCAGTTTCTAATCAGAATTTGAAGCCATCTAATTCTGTGTGTTTTCTGGAATTCCCATTCATCACACTTGGCATCTCTTCTTGCTCCCCAGTTGAAAGTCAAGCATAAGCTTTCCTTGGCCTTATACATTTATGAGAGTTCTGGTATCTCTCAAACATTCAATGTAATTTGCATTAACATTGTGAAATTGCAGTAAATTTGCCTTAACACTTTCCTCTCCCTCTTTCTCTTTTTAAAAAATTTTAAATGTGTGATCTTTAAAATAAATGTGTATATCACTCAGTCACCAGTTGGTCTCTCCACCTTTCTAACTACATTGATATTTTTTCCTCCAAAATAACACTCTCCTATTTTGAAAAGCAATAAAAATAACAGTTTACAATTACAGCTGATCTTTGAATAACGTGGGTTTGAACTGCATAGATACACTTATATCTAGATTTTCTCCCACCTCTGCCATCCCTGAGACAGCAAGGCCAACCCCTCCTCATGCTCCTCCTTGTCAGCCTTCTCAATGTAATGACAAGAGGGAAGACCTTTATGATGATCCACTTCCACTTAATGAACCTAACTATGTATTCTATTCCTTATGATTTCTTTAACAATATGTTTTCTCCCACTTCCTTTATTGTAAGAATAGAGTATATAGTACATACAACATACAAAATATGTGCTAATTAACTCTTTATGCTTTTGGTAGGCTTCTAGTCAACAGTAGGCCATTAATAAGTTACAGGGAATGCAATAGTTTTATGTGGACTTTCAACTGCACAAGGTGAAGGTTCAATGCCTAATTGTATATAAAGATCAAGGCCACCAAAATTTTTTATGGAAATTATATAAGTTGATCTAGCATCCAATAATAGGGAATTCAGAATTTTAAACTACTACGCTTTATTTCATTAGGAAATGTCCATCATGGCTACTTAATTATGTATTTTTTTTTTAGTCTTCCAAAATTTAAGGCATATTTCAAGGTAGCTCTACAGAAATACTAAATTCTCTTCTTGCTGCCAGTACAAAGTGAGGTGCTTAGCTCAAGAAACTGCTCAGGAAGTACATATGCATATCATCAAGTAGCATAATAAGAGCATTCACCAGGGGATGTGATATGGTTTGGCTGTGTCCCCACCCAAATCTCATCATAAGTTGTAGTTCCCAAATCTCATCTTAAGTTGTAGTTCCTATAATCCCCACGTGTCCTGGGAGGGACCCAGTGGGAAGTAATTAAATATGGGGGTGGTTACCCCCATGCTGTTCTCGTGATAGTGAGTTCTCACGAGATCTGATGGTTTTATAAGGGGCTTTTCCCCCTTTTTCTCAGCACTTCTCCTGCCATCATGTGAAGAAGGATGTGTTTGTTTCCCCTTCTGCCATGGTTGTAAGTTCCCGGAGGCCTCTCCAGCCATGCAGAACTGTGAGTCAATTAAACCTCTCTCCTTTATAAATTGCCCAGTCTTGGGCAGTCCTTTATGGCAGTGTGAGACTGAACTAATACAGGATGTTAATATCATTTTGAGTAAATGTGTAGAGTTCCCACTGAATCTTTGTTCAGTTACCATCCACACAATTGTAACATTCTCTCAGGCAGAAATCAGCTGTGTGTTCACCCTTCCCTGCTCCCTAAGCTGCTAATATGGGCTCAGTACCATCTAATGTGGCAGTACACCAGCAGTATCACAACCAGCAAGGTCAATGCTAGTTGTTCAAAAACAGATTTGATATCAAGACCTGCTGTACACTGACTCAGTGGAAATTTCCCAAGGACTGGAAAAATACTCCACAGTACCACCAGTTGTCAAGAATAGTGGTGTCTTTCATGCTAAATGACATATAAAAAGTCCATAAAGCAATAAAATGTTAAAATTCAGCCAGCCCATTTCACAGACCTCACAGTCCACTATGATGAGAGAGTCTTGTCTTGGCAATCTGAGGCTGATATTTCATGACGGGCTTTGTATAAATGCTGGATTTGATTTATTCTCAGCCACATTCAAATGTCCAGTTTGCACAAATTCCAAATTACAAAAATGTTCAGGCTGCATTTATTACTACAAGATCTCAGCTTGTGACTTTCCCTTCAATATCATCACCAAATCTCTTTTGTTTTTTTCATGGGATTTCCAGGGGGGATCAGGGATTCCTGAGTGCTCAGGATAATTGTACTGCTGTTTGCCTCTGAGAAAGCACGACCAGCCCTTGATGGTAGCTGCCCAGAGCACTCTGGGGAAAGAGTTGTGTCCTTGGTGATGGTGGGCAGGGAAGCCGTGTGTGTGTGTGTGTGTGTGTGTGTGTGTGTGTGTCGACGGGGGGGGTGGGTATGTGTCTGTGATGTGTGTGTATGTGTGCATCTGTGTGTGTTGGCGGTGGGTGTATGTGGCTTCTTGTTCCCAAGCCCCCCTAGCTGTCTCACATCTACTCCTTGAGCCAGTGACCTGGATGGAGCTGCCACTGCCCATTTCTCTTCCCATGCTCCAGACCAGCCCCTCATGTCCAGATGGGGAGGAATGAAATGCCATTTCTCTAACCCTCTGTATTTTCTTTCCCTTGCCTCCCTCTCAGGTGGCCCTGCATTCTTCCCCATCATCAAATTGCCTGCTACTTACTCCTTTAGCCCAAGAATAAAAGCACCCAAACATATCAATAAATATAATCAATAGGACTCAGAAAGGGAGTAACCCAACACCAGATGTGTAAGTCTAGGTTCTAGCCCAGCTAGGACCTTGTGTGACACCAATCTCTCCATTAACAAGCTAATTTAATTCTTCAGTAAACAATCTTAAGCTCTTAACATGTGTTCAACAATGAACTAGAAACTGGGGAGGCAATCATAAATAAGATAAATGAGAGGTGTTTGTGGGGACTTCAGTTTAAAGGGAGATACACACAAGGAACAGGCAAGTACAATGTCATGCTATGTGCACCTGGCTGGAGGAGAGAGGGTTCTAATGGAAGCAATGGGAGAGAAAACTCTAACAGGGGCTTCAGCAAAGGCTTCACTGAGAAGGGGGTTTCTAGGTAGAAATCTGATCAGCCCATAAATGTAGGAGAGAGATTCAGAGAGCAGGCCCGGCATGTGTGTTAAGGACCTGGAACACTACAAAGCCTAAAGAAATTATAGTAAACCCAGAGAATACAGTGTAAGGGGAGAGTGCAACAAATTAAACCTAGAAACGAAAAAAGGAACTAGGTTGTTTTTTCTCAAAACATTGTTCAAAGACCACCTAAAACACAATGACCCGCTGTAATCTTTTTGTTGTTGTTGTTAAAACAAAACAAAACAAAAGATGTTTTTTAGCTACTATCCAGATTCATTCCTTTTGAACCATGGGCACGGGAATCTTCCTTTTTAACAAATTATCTAGCTGGTCCTTACCAGAGTACAGTTTGAGAACCACTGGACTAAATTAAATAAGGCCAGATGAGCCACTTTCAAGAGGTTGGGCTTAATCCAGAAATGAATGAGAAGCCATGTTGTGCAATGCAGTGGCATGATTAAGATGTGTGTTTTTGATAGCTCACTATTATGGCAACCCAGAAAATCGGCAAGTTGAGCAATAGAGAGATCTTTCCGTTTTTAGCTGAGAACATTAGATTGATGTCCAAGATTTCTGCATAAATATAAGGATTATTAAAGTATGTACCAACTGAAAACCTAACCAGATACATTCTCAATTTATGTCAGCCTGCTTCAGGGTGACCAACTGTCCCATTTGCCCAGAGCTGAAGGATTTCCTAGGATATGGAACTTCAGTGCTAAAAGTAAAAAAGTCCCAGGCCAACTGAGATGAGCTGGTCATGCTATAATTGCCAAAATAATCAGTCATGTTACATACAGTTCTCAATATAGCACTTTTTTAAAATTATGAGATTAAAAGAATTTTTTGAAAGTAAAAAAGAATTAAAATGAACAGAATTAAAGCAACCCTTTGTAGTTTAAAAAAATAATCCCAAGCACACTGTTACTTGATGCAAATTTAAAACAAAAACAAAAATTCTGGCAGTGCCTTTTAATTTGTAAGAACAGAGGCTCTCAAGCATGGTGTTGCAATCAGTAGAGGGGCGTGTTGCAAGGAAATTGTTTTTTACTAGTCATAATTAAAGGACTGAGTTTGTAAATGATTTACTCTTAAAAATACAGAAAATCAAGGTTAGCTCACTTGCATTCCATTATACTTTCTTTAGCAGGAGAGAAAGTGGTGGAGTTATGGAAAACTTGTCTAGAATAACCAAAAGCCCAAGTTGGCTCAGAGATTTGCACTGGACAGAAAGATAGCCATAATTTCTATATGGAGAAAAACAGATTGAGAAATACTTGAATGGTAACTTTACAAGTTATTGCACCATTTCCACATTCTAAAAGGGAGAGAAAGAAGAGGAGAGAGAGAAAAATTTAAAATACTTTAAATGCCCCATTGTTATACAGGACAGTTTTTTGCCAATGCTAGCACTACAGATGTTGGGTGGTACCAGGATACAGCAATTTAAATTTCAATACTTTGGTACTTATCTTACTAAGTAATGCAAATATATAAAGCAATATATAAAGCTATTACATCAAACCTATGATTTCATGAATACTGTTGCTTAAGATAAGGTTAAGTGTAAAAAAAGTCAATTTTTAAAATATCTAGTAAGTAATTGTGTAGGTGGTAGACAGCAAAAATGTGTGAAAGTGGTATGGGAATGGCTCAAAAATGGGAAATATTATACTTGTCTAAGTGGAAACAGAACAAAATCTTATGTCTTTAACTTTTCAAGGTGAAGAGCAACAAAACTTTCACATTTCAAAGTTGAGTCCCTCAACGTGTTGGACACATAGAATGTCCAGCTCTATTTCACACCTCATATAGTTCTACCACTTTAAGTTTTTATCTGAGTTGGATATTTCCAAAGCAACTGTTCAATTATAAGAAGAAAAGAGCAAAACATAAGAAAGCAAGATAATTAAACAACAGAAAATTTTAATTGTGATTTTAGCATCAATCAAATCACAAGAAATCTGATTTTTCAGCAACCGTGTGTCACGGTCATAACATAATAGCAGCTCAAATTTTCAACTTGGTTACATCAATGGATATCACCCATCTAGGTATGACAAGAAACAAAACCTTTTAAGTCAAGACAAAAAAAAAAATGCCAAGATAGAAAATCATTAAGCAATTAAAGTGCTTTAACTATTATATATGCAGCTCATCTCTGTTATGGGTATTAAAACACAGAATATGTTTGGGTAATAAAATGCATGGATTTGTTAACAACTATGATTTAAAATCATTCCTGATATTTCTCCAAATATCTTGCAAGTTTCTCCAAAACTCTATTGCAAAACTCCATAAAGGAAAAAATAAGCTTTAAAATTTCAGCTGTCAGGTTACATTTTCTCTCCTTTACAATCTAATTATTTATCATGAGACTACATCTTCAGTTGAACTCTCTGCTTTATGATTTTATGGTTGAATAAATACAATTCTCCTGGATTTGAGCAAAATATACCAACTGGACTTCTATGCTCAGAAACTTATTTTCTTAAGTTAACAGATTTTTTTTTTCCTGGAGAAGGTACCATTTCTTAAATAAAATAAAATAAAACAAGGCATTACAATCTAGCCCTCAGTTTGTTCTGTAACTGCTTCTGCATGCTGTTATCAGTTTCAGAAATCATCTTTTCTTGGTTTATAGGAAGTTAGCAGTTGAACGACAATTCTGAATTCCTTACTAGTCAATTTACTTCTAATAAAGTAAAAACCTTCTTATTGGTGCATACGGATTCTAATTTTTCAATGCAATTCTCAACTTTCAGTGTTCCTATGGGGTTACAATGCTTTGATGTCAGATAATCACAGAGAGAGCTCTAAAGTGTCCTTGGGTGTCAGATTTTACACAGACATCTGTACCATAAATAATTAGACCTCTGAAAAATCTTCTTATTTCCAGTAACTAAAATAGTCTGTCTTCTTCTAGAAAAGCATAGCATGGCATAGTAATAGCACTGTAAAGTGCTGAAAAGCAGATACTATGGTTTGAATTCCATCTCTTGCATTTACTCACTGTTGACCTTGGGCTATTTACTTAACCTCTCATTTTCCTCATCTGTAAAATAAGGATTATAATAGTACCTGCCTCATAAGGTTGTTATGAGGATTAAAGAGTCAATGCATATAAAGTGCTTTGAAAAGTATCTATCACAGTTTACTCAGTAAATTAGCTTTTATCATAATCACTAGCCCATCACTCACCACCCGTGTACAAGCTCCCACAGATATATCTGGAATCACTATTTTCAAAGCTCCATTTCCTTAAAAACTGGAGAATGCTACCAGGAGGTTTTCATTTAAGGCGATCCATGGGCACCAACAGTATGATGACTGGCCCAGATGACTCTGGACTCTTTCCTAACTTTGACTTTAAATTAACACAGGGGGTGTTACAGGAAAGTGAAAGGGTTTTCTCTGGTTTTAACGTCCTAAACCTAACCACTCTTAGACTCACATCGCCCATATTGATTTCTTAAATGGGATTAGTTATCTTTAAGGGGAAGAGGGAGAGGTACTCAGAAGGTCTCAGAAACCAGGAGGAAGATTACAAAAACCAAGACTGCCTTCATTTCTCACGAACAAGCCACATTAGCCAAGCTCTTGGAGACGTATACATGAAAACCCAAAGGGACTGAAAGCCTTGAAATATTAGCGAACTTATTAATGTAACCACAACATCAATAAGCTGAGGATGATGTCTTAAAAGACCTCATTTCAATTTATGTAGCTATGGATTGCACACTTCTTGGTGAGTCATTATTTTTTAGTAAATGGGGATAAAAATAGCTAATTTTGAAGATAACTATGCAAGAGCAAACAACCTACATCAGTTCCTATTTTTATACTGAATTTAGAGAAGACATATGGAAGTGTATTTAAATAAAATAATATTTAAAAATACAATTTCAGATGGTATTACTAGACTTTTATTAAAGTATCATCAGTTCTAAGAATATATTTAGCAGTTTGTGCTATGATGTGAATTGTTCCCACAAATATCTACTTCTCTATTTTGTATTTATTTCCACTCAAAGATTGCCATACTCCTCAGAACCTTACAATTATAATAATAAGGATCTCCAAATGTTTTTATCATAGACAGGGTCCAAGATGGGTCTACTCTATACTGCATTCTAAGGACAGCAGAACATCTAACAAGTTCTCATGACTTTTTGTCCCTTTTGTGGAGAGTACAGTAAAGAAAGAAAATACTCTGCACACTAATGACCTTTGAAATGACGACTGTTGCTCCAACAGACTTTTCCTACCATGTGAAAAGTTTAAATAAAGAAAAAAAATGTTCTCATACATTCCACATTGACACAACAATAGAAATAAAAATAATTCTATCCTGTCAGGGCATCTCAGTCCCCAGCCTTTGATTCAGTTTAAACCTAGTCTTGATGCCAAGAGATTTCAGGCTTTGGTGGAAGGGAAGAGAATCAGAGCCCATCACTGGTTCTGGGCAATCTTGGATGAGGCCCAAAGTATTCAGCTGGATCAAGGATTGGAATATAGGATCATGCAGCCAATGTTCTTGTTTAAAAGCAACTTTTCAAAATTTAATTCTATAAATTCCCTTCTTATATTTCAGAAAAATTCCAGATCATGAAGCATTAGTACTAGCTAGCTATAAGCTGACATTCCCAACACAACAATGTGTCACCTACAGTTTCCTCCAGAAAATGAAGACATTAAAGTTGCAATGATATTTGTCAGTTATCCACAGAAAGCACACCAAAACTGTGCTTTGTCCTCAATTAGCTAAATAATTCAAAGTAAAGGCTCACTTTCACCTGAAGTAGTGGGGATAATTACAGTCTAAAATAGGTTTGGCTTCAATTATCTAGATAATCTACTTGTGTGTTTATTTAGCCCAAAATTAGAAGCTTAAAAATGAATCAACTTTCAAGCAAAAGCTAAATGACTTTGAAAACTCACTTACAGGAGAATTTGACTTTAAAATGACTTCTTTGGGTGGGCTACTTATAAATGTACTTCATAAACATCGTTCTTATTTATTTTAGATTTGCACTTTGAAACTTTAAAATATTAATAAATTCAAAAGCACCTTTATAACCTGTATACCACTAATCCACTTCCTTGACCTAGGATTAGGAATTGAATAATTTTTTACACACACACACACACACTCTCTCTCTCTCTCTCTATGCCGCAGTGTTGCTACCCACATTACTTTCATTCTCAGAGAAGTACTAAGAAAAATCTGTGATGAGGACTGTGAGACTATTTTGTCTGTTCATGAAAATCACCTGGGAAGCTAACACTTGGCCCACAGTGAACACCAATTAAATCAAAGTCTCTACAACTGAGACCAAGGCATCCTGTTTATAAAGGATGTTTATAAACTCCCCAAGTGAATCCAATATACAGCCACAGTTTGAGACTCACTCTTTTAGGAGTTGGATAATTTTTCTCCAAAATAGCCTGGAAAAGACAGATCAGAACTGTCCCATTTTTCTCCTCATCCTCACTCCTAGTTTTTCCCCGTTGGTTGGTTTATCCCATAGTGTGTGCTTAACTGAATTCAATTACTCTGGGTGTAGAAATGTCAGGTCCCATATCATTTCAATCTTTTTCATTTATTCAATTAATAAATATTTTCTAAATGTCTACTATATAAGTCTAGGCTCTATAAGAATTTTCTAAAACATAAGCCTTTCCCTGAGGGATCTCATAATGTAATAGGGAAGATGGTCAGAAACAAATTTAATGACAGTATTGGGTGACAATGCTGAAACTGGGGTACACAGGTAGCATAAAGAACTATTTTCATTGTAAGCATCATGGCATCTTTACAGAAAAATTGCATTTGAGCTGATCAGGAATGAGAAGCCGGTGCCTTAAGCTAGCAGAGGGGAGAGTGGACTGGTATTCCAGGCAGAAAGGAAATCTTTGCAAAGCCATGGAAGCATGACCAAGTCAGGTGAGTCCCAGGAGCCCTGACTAGCTTTGTGTGGCTGGAGGCCAGTGAGGTGTGTGTGTCTCTGTGTCTGTGTGTGTGTGTTGAGGGGGAAGGTGGGGATCGTGGCATAGGAGGCTGGAGAAGAAAGCAGAAGAGGACTCCATGTATCTAAGATGAATTGGGCCTGGAATTAGCCCATAAGGTTACCATGTAAATTTATTGCATGTTTTACAAACTCTTAAGACCATTAAGAAGTTGGATTATTGTTGACTGTCTATCATTCTGATGAATATTTTGGAATATTTTTCATTTTTAAACTAATTGTTATGTGTATGCTAAATTATGCCATTAGCATGAAGAGCAAAGATGTGATACCCGACAGTTAGAAATCAGGTAATTCTTCTGAATTTAAATGTTCAAAAATCACCTCCTTTTGGAGTCTGGTCATTGGGTGAACTGACTGCAGTCTCAGATCAAAAGTTAGTATCTTAAATCACATAGCATACACTGAGAAGACACAGATAATATTCTCAACATAAAGGATGGGTATGCATGGGTGGCTAAACTATTTAAAGTTCCCTGTATGTGCTACATGAAGCTCAACTTACTGATTTTGCTTTTTTTTTTTTTTTTTTTTTTGAGACGGAGTCTTGCTCTGTCACCTAGGCTGGAGTGCAATGGTGTGGTCTCGGCTCACTGCAAACTCTGCCTCCCAGGTTCAAGCGATTCTCCTGCCTCAGCATCCCAAATAGTTGGGATTATAGGCATGCACCACCACGCCTGACTAATTTTTGTATTTTTAGTAAAGACAGGGTTTCACCATGTTGGCCAGGCTGGTCTCGAACTTCTGACCTCGCGATCTGCCTGCTTCGGCCTCCCAAAGCACTGGGATTACAGGCGTGAGCCACCACGCCTGGCCACTCATGATCTTATTTCAGTCTAGACTAACCTTCTCCATCTTCTCATGTAAAAATGCCACTCTGGCCGGGCGCGGTGGCTCACGCTTGTAATCCCAGCACTTTGGGAGGCCGAGGCGGGCGGATCACGAGGTCAGGAGATCCAGACCACGGTGAAACCCCGTCTCTACTAAAAATACAAAAAATTAGCCAGGCGTGGTGGCAGGCGCCTGTAGTCCCAGCTACTCGGAGAGGCTGAGGCAGGAGAATGGCATGAACCCGGAAGGTGGAGCTTGCAGTGAGCCGAGATTGCGCCACTGCACTCTAGCCTGGGCGACAGAGCGAGACTCCGTCTCAAAAAAAAAAAGAAAAAAATGCCACTCTGCTCAAATGTCTGTTCCTCCAGCAAATTTCCTCATTCCTGGTTCATCACACATCCTGATAATCAGCCAGTATCCATTTATCTGTGTCTCTTTCTGTCTCTTACAGGAGTAATGGATGCATGTGTTTTATTCTTCATTTAAGGAAGGATCTGTTTCTACTTTTTAAAAACAGCCTTTATTAAGAGCTCAGTGTCATTCATAAATATCATCTTATTTCATCCTAACAATGGTAGGTACTATAACTTAGAGGCTATTATCCAAATTTCCACATAAGGAAATTAGCTCAAAAGGTTAAATGACTTCCTCAAGATTATACAACTAGCAAGTTGTATCCTAAACATCAAAGTCAGATTTTGAAACAAACTCTCAACCCAACTACCATCATTTCTCATTTCTATCACTAAGAGAAAGACTCCACCACCAAGTTTATAGAGAATAGGTACACAATAAGTATGTGTTTAATAAATAGCTTCTATCTTGCTTTTGCTATATTTCTGTGACTACATGTTTACATTTGAGTAAACACACTCATACACTGTGTAGATGTATATATACAGTGCACAATTTTCAATGTATGTGTTCCAAATGTTTAATTGTAAGTCAATTGTTTGAGATGCAAAACACATTTTCTACAATGTCACATAAAGAGGGTATTACATATACCACTGAAGGCCGACTAAACACAAAGTGTCACAAAACAGGTAGCCACCAAATATGCAATGTTTTATTTGAGCATATATTCCTAGTATGGTTTTCTGCTGAGCCAGGAGCCCATACTTTCCATTGTCTGACTACCCCAGCTTATGAGGATGTGAGGATAAGAACTTTCCCAGGTGTGTAAATGCTCCAGATATATTACAGGCCATAACTGCATGTTGACAGGGACCATAAATACATGTGGTACATGATGAGTATGATACATGACACCTGTCATGTAAGCTCTAAGAAGACAGAGATTCTTGTTTTGTTCATTTATGTATCCCAAATCTCTAGAACAGTGCCTGAGACTTAGTAAGCGTCACTTAGTAGGTACTTAATAATAAATATTTTTAAATAATAAAAATGAACACTTTATGGACCTTGTTAGCAGCTTCTTCCCTCTTTACATTACCAGAAAAAAAAGGCAGTACCTAAAACACTAGATGTGGTAATTTCCAAATGAAGTCTTAAAAATCTGAGTGCAGTGGCATGTACCTGTAGTCCCAGCTACTTGGGAGGCTGAGACAGGAGGATCACTTGAGCCCAGGAATTCAAAGCCAGCCTAGGCAACAAAGTGAGACCTAAGAGTATTCAGACCCACTCACAGGCAGGCATAATCTTGACTCCACTGTTTAAGGAAGAATGAGTAAATGACAAAATTCTAAGAGATCTATTAAAGTGGCTTCAAGAATGGAACATTGGACCCAGATAACAAAAGGCTTTAAAAATGACATGATTTGGTCTAGTTGAGAGCTGACCTAGAACATGTATTGAATCTGTGAGTCATTTTTACACAGAGGTGGCTGACCATGTGAGCCTTGTCTCCACTGGGAACAGAACAGAGTTCTAGACTGAAGTTACCAGATGGGAATGGAAAAGACGGATTTAAGTTAAATAGAAGAATATATTTTGAGGTAGAGCGTATGGCCTTACGAGATTTACGTTAGCAAGGTAAATTGTGAAATTTGAAGAATAGCAGAAATGCTCTTTTTGAATTGCTTAAACATCACACACACTAAAAACGGGCTGGAGGCAGTGATTTTTCAGGTCATTCACTAGCCCATAAAGCTAGGAATAAGGCCAAGTTGCAATGAAATCTCAGCTTTGTTCTTGTTTCTCTGGAATCACTGTTAAATAAGTGAAAACTTGCATATATGTGGTGTCTTATCAATGTAAAGATCTGAAATAATTTATCAAAGGAAAAAACAGTATTTCACTTGAGTTTCTGGAGCAACAGGAAGTGAAAATACATAAAAAACAACTGCCTGATTGAAAAGCCATTCCCCTAAACTCTAGTAAATCCTAAGTACTACATATGATGAGAATGTTCTTGCAGTTCTCCAAAACGGTGTATTATTTACCTACTAAAGAAAAATTAACTGAACATGAAAATAGATTCCCAATTAAAGAACTCCAACTTACTCATGGTTTTGTATCTCATTGTTTGTTACTCTATGGCTGTAAAACAATTAGTATAAAATACAGCAATGCAAACAGATCCCTAACACACTTTTCTACCCAGGGCTTATGCAATAGGGTTTGGCAGTTGGGGAAAATCACAGTGAACAAAACTCTTCTCTCCAGTGCTTTTGAATGACAGTAAATTTAGGGAAATCAGCATAATAAAAAAAGAACACTGGATTAGAATCAAAGGTCTTGAGTTTGAGAACACACAAGCAGTGTCACCTTGAGGAAATCACAGCTTCTCTACACCTCATTTTTATTTTTAATTATACTTTAAGTTCTAGGGTACATGTGCACAACGTGCAGGTTTATTACATATGTATACATGTGCCATGTTGGTGTGCTGCACCCATTAACTCGTTATTTACATTAGGTATTTCTCCTAATGCTATCCCTCCCCCCCTCCCCCACCCCAAGACAGGCTCCAGTGTGTGATGTTCCCCACCCTGTGTCCAGGTGTTCTCATTGTTCAGTTCCCACCTATGAGTGAGAACGTGGGTACATCTCATTTTTTTAAATATGCAAAATGAAGATAATACTAACTCTATTAAAAAGTTATTGCAAGCCCGGCCCTGCGTCTCACGCCTGTAATCCCAGCACTTTGGGAGGCCGAGGCGGGTGGATCACGAGGTCAGGAGATCAAGGCCATCCTGGCTAACATGGTGAAATCCTGTCTCCACTAAAAATACAAAAAAAAAAATTAGCCGGGCGTGGTGGCGGGCACCTGTAGTCCCAGCTATTTGGGAGGCTGAGGCAGGAGAATGATGTGAACCCGAGAGGCAGAGCTTGCAGTGAGCCGAGATGGCGCCACTGCACTCCAGCCTGGGTGACAGAGTGAGACTCCATCTCAAAAAAAAAAAAAAAAGTTGGCTGGGCGCAGTGACTCACGCCTGTAATCCCAGCACTTTGGGAGGCCAAGGCGGGCGGATCACAAGGTCAGGAGATCAAGACCATCCTGGCTAACACAGTGAAACCCCGTCTCTACTAAAAATACAAAAAAAGTTAGCCGGGCGAGGTGACGGGCGCCTGTAGTCCCAGCTACTCAGGAGGCTGAGGCAGGAGAATGGCGTGAACCCCAGGGGCGGAGCCTGCAATGAGCCGAGATCGCGCCACTGCACTCCAGCCTGGGCGACAGCGAGACTCCGTCTCAAAAAAAAAAGAAAAAAAAAGTTATTGCAGTGGTGCACGCCTGTAATCCCAGCACTTTGGGAGGCCGAGGCCAGCGGATCACAAGGTCAAGAGATGGAGATCATCCTGGCCAACATGGTGAAACCCTGTCTCTACCAAAAATACAAAAATAAGCTGGGCATGGTGACGGGCGCCTGTAATCCCAGCTACTTGGAAGCCTGAGGCAGGAGAATCGCTTGAACCCGGGAAGCGGAGGTTGCAGTGAGCTGAGATCGTGCCACTACACTCCAGTCTGGGCAGCAGAGCGAGACTCGATCTCAAACAAAAAAAAAAAGTTACTGCAATAACTTTTAAATTCATGTGTGCATACACCTAGCAGAGAGGGTACTCAATGTTGTTTGAGTATTGTCATCAACTCATTTTTTTTGCTTTGTCTTCAAAATCACAACCTCCTCTAATAACAAAAGCAGAGAAGAGTGATAAGCAATCTTCAGGGACTTTGTAGAAGTTTATAGTGATCGGGTTGGGGAAAGAATCAATTTAATGACCAAATATATATACCCAAGTTCATGGGTCCCAGGTTTCATGTCTGTATCCAGTGCCTTGTGAGCCACTGACCATCCATCTAATCCAAGGTAATTTGGGGCCCAGGGCACATTACCTTGCTGATTCTACCCCTAGAAACAGCCCTAAGCCGATTACAACCAAGGTAGCCTCCAATTCTCCAGCCTTCTGGTGTAACACTTTAATATCCAAGAAAAGTGACCCGAACCCCATTCCTGGTGCTGCATAAATCTCGGTGTCCTCTTTAACATGTCAGGATTTCTAAGGCATGGGATGAAGGCTGCACTCATGTTGTCCATCACTGCCCATTAAAATTTCTGCTCTCAACTCAATTGCCTGTTCACTGCTTCTCATCTCTTCTTGACAAAGCTGCTGTTTCCTCTCTGGCCTGATTCTCCCTGGCATGGGCACTTTACTGAAAGTTGGGGGAATAATGGGAATAATTACAGCACAGAGCTGAAACATCTGCATGGCTTTAAATCCAGATGTTTCTTTTCCCTGAAACTTGTCTCCCCTCAGTGAACAGAAATTTCTCACCAACTATATAAATTTACATTCTAGACTGCAGCCAGGTTTTTGGGACCCCTTCTTTCCAACTCTTCTTAGACTTTCTTCTTCTCTTCTCTTTTCCAGAGCTACCAGCAGAGAAGTTCTAAATTCCTGTTGTATTAGAGAACTTTGAGTCTCTTTTTCATGCTCCCCATCTACACTGACACTAGGACCTTTAGCCCACTATTCATAGTACAATTAAGGTATTTTTTGCAGTGGGGGGAAATTGTTCTCCCTAAGAAGAACAGTTTAAACAGAAGAAAGCTTTGCAAAAAACAAACAAACAAAAAAACAGACACAGAAACATACATACACACACACACATACATACATACACTTCTTCCTACTTCATAGAATTTTGGATAATATACAGTCGTATTATCAGATATAGATAGAAGGCACTACACTAGGAGCCTCTGCCAAGGGAAAACATCCCTGGCAAGAAGATGGAACAGAAAGATTGTAGACAAATGTTTTCTTTAGCTTTGGTTTTTTGCAGAGGGAGAACTGTCTTCAAGGTTTTCCATTACCTCCAATACATGTCAACATTTGACATTATAAAGAGCTCACAGTCTAAGCCCAACCTAGGCAGTAGTGATAAAATGGAGAGCTAGAGATCTCCGAAAAAGGAAGGAGCCAAAAAGTATCCTCCAGAGAGTGAGGTCCTGCTTTGCCAGGCAGCTTCTGAATAATCCAGATAAGTCTATGCCCACCCAAACTCGATTTGTTTTAAACTCCCCATGTCAGAAAGCCAACATGAAGAAGGCAAAAATAAGGAAAGCTATAGAAAACTTCGGCTATTTCTTATGCTATCTGGAGTTCCAACATGGGAAAAAGAGAATATTCTACTGAAGCATAGGAGTTGCTATAGTTGCCTTCATGAAATATACCTAAATCTGGACAGGCATTTGCTGAAAAAATCTGATCACTCTTTCAGTCCTGGAAACCCAGCCACTTCTTTTCACTTCCACTGTTACCTTTCTAGTCAGTTGCTATGAACTTTCTCCTGGAGTTTTGCAATCATCTTTTATCTAATCTAACCACTTCCAAACTGGCGCCCCTCCCATTTGTTTTCCAAACTGTAGCCTGTGTCATCTTTCTAAATTTTAACTATGATAATATAATGTCAGCCCCACCACCACCTCCCTGCTAACAACTAAAACAGCTTGCTTAAAAACTTCAGTGACAGCTGGATGCAGAGGCTCACGCCTGTAATCACAGCACTTTGGGAGGCCGAGGCGGGTGGATCACGAGGTCAGATCGAGACCAACCTGGCCAACATGGTAAACCCCGTCTCTACTAAAAATACAAAAATTAGCCAGGTGTCATGGTGCACACCTACCTACTACGCAGCCACCCGCGAGGCTGAGGCAGAAGAACCGCTTGAACCCAGGAGGCAGAGGTTGCAGTGAGCCGAGGTCACTTATTGACTCTTACTCTTTCTTAAGATGACAATAAAGATATCACTTTCTCAGGGTAACCTTCTCTCTATCCTCTTTGAAGGATGCTTCTAACATCACAGTGGCAACTCCACTTTCATATAGGTATTTATTTCATAAATTTCTGACCTTCTATTAGACTGTAAACTTTATGAAGATGAAGACAATGTCTGACTTTTTTTTACCATTATATTCCCTTATTAAATGAATAAGTGAATGAAAGAATCCACTTATTAATCAACAGACAGGTTTTATGTACCTGAAAAATTAAGAAATATCTCAATTGTTTAATCACTTTTCAAATAGCCGTAATTAATGGAGCTCTTTATCACGAATAGAGGAGTGCTTTGAGTATAAATATTTGTTATGATTTGGTTTGTTACTATTATCATCATTATCATAACTGGTTTATTGTCAGTATAATTGCCTTTGTAGCTCAGTACTTTATAACTATTTTACATTCTTTAATTATTTAGATTTTATATTTCCATTATTTATAAAATGTTTTAGTGAAAACCAAATCCCATTGAAAAGAGAGCATACGAAGACTCCAGAAGTACCATACTGTGGCTAAAGGATAATATTAAAACTAAGGGTTACCTATAGATTTATAGTAGTATTTCCAGAAGGTACAGGCCATTTGAAAAACTAAAGCCTTGAGAAAGATCAAAGCAACATTTATAGCCACTTAAGGAATAACATTTTCTAATGATAAACTCATCATATTAGACTTGGATGGGACCCTAGAGGTCATTTACCCACATTTCTTATTTTGCACATAATAAAGCTAAAACTGGCCTTCCATGAGGTCTTAGAGCCAAGGCAAGCCCTGGATCTATTTTTATGCAGCTCCTCTAAAACTATCATATTTCAAATTAACTGCAAACCTATCAAAATTGAGGGTCCTAGCTATTCATAGCCCACTGTCATGGAGCCAGTTGGGATGTAAATAACCTTCCAGGTTTTAGGACTTGAATTCTATATAGATGGACACTCATCTTTGCCATTTAATGCCTATCTATATTTAGAAACTAGCTCTGTTATGTAATTCTACACATGAAGAAAAAGATACTTCAAGGTCATTTATATAAGTCACTTTCTCAAAGAAGCCTTCTACCTCAAATTAGAAATGTTCTGCCACTATGAAAAGGGTGAATTTCACTGTGACCCCAAGGTCAGTTTCTGTATCTGCTGTTTTCATCCACATCCAGATGCAGAACTCAATACCTATTTGATCTCAACCAAAAGAAGGTATTCACTCTAATGTTAAAAAACAACGCAGCCTTTATTGAAAATATGTAGGGGAGGAACAAGGTGCATTAATTCTCAATAATTTCTGCAAACAACTCAAACACCTTATCAGAAATTTCTATTCTTTTAAGTCCCTGCTCAGGCAAGCTGCTCCAGAGGTTTTGATTTTTTTTTTTTCTCTCTTTGCCCTCTAAGGAATACAACCTAATTCCTCCACCTCCCCTTTCCACATTTCCCCTTTCTTCAAGAACATCTTGCCAGGCGCGGTGGCTCATGCCTGTAATCCCAACACTTTGGGAGGCCAAGGCAGGCAGATCACTTGAGGTCAGGAGTTGGACACCAGCCTGGCCAAACTGGCGAAACCCCATCTCTACTAAAAAACACAAAAATTAGCCGGGCATGGTGGCTTGCTCCTGTAATCCCAGCTACTTGGGAGGCTGAGGCAGGAGAATCGCTTGAACCCAGGAGGCGGAGGTTGCAGTGAAATCGCTCCATTGCACTCCAGCCTGGGCAACAAGAGTGAGACTCCATCTCAAAAATAATAATAATAAAAAATAAAATAAACAAATAAAAAGCCATTTAGGTATTTTGTTGCTTGAGTGTACGTTTGTTTGTTTGTTGTTGTTCTTTTGCCAAACACATACCTAATTACCCCTTGGAGGAATACTGGCAATTGAAATATTCCCCATAGCAGTAAAAAGAAACTTTCCTATAGTGATCTGAGCTGATTCCTCCCAGGGCATGTTATTATCATAAGGAGGTTTCCTATGGTATTTTTCTTTTTAATGAATATTGTAAAAATTAAAAATTCTTTAGAGTGAGAATAAAGCATAACAAAATATCTCCAATTCTTTCCAGTCCTTCAAATTCCTAGGAATTAGTGCCCATTGGGGGAAAAAATTCAATGAGCCTCATAATTGAAATATGAAAAAAGCTATAGCTTTTCCTTCAGAAACCTCATTCTTAGAAAATGATCATAAAAGTTCAAAGTGGAGGCCAGGCAAGGTGGCTCACGCCTGTAATCCTAGCACTTTGGGAGGCCGAGGTGAGCGGATCACCTAGGTCAGGAGTTCAAGACCAGCCCGGCCAACATGACGAAACTCCATCTCTACTACAAATACAAAAATCAGCCAGGCATAGTAGCTCATGCCTGTAATCTCAGCTACTCGGGACACTTAGGCAGGAGAATTGCTTGAACCTAGGGGGTGGAGGTTGCAGTGAGCCAAGATTTTGCCATTACACTTCAGCCTGGACAACAAAGCAAGACCCCTGCTCAAAAAAAAAAAAAAAAAAAAGTTCAAAGTGGAAATACTTGTGCCTGGAATACAGAGGCAAATTTGTTTCTGATTTCTTGTTTTGTTTTGTTTTGTTTGAAAAGGAGGCTCACACTGTTACCCAGGCTGGAGTGCAATGGCACGATCCCGGCTCACCAAAATCTCCACCTCCCAGGTTCACGCGATTCTCCTCCCTCAGCCTCCCAAGTAGGTGGGATTACAGGTGCACACCACTACACCCAGCTAATTTTTTGTATTTTTAGTAGAGACAGGGTTTCACTATGTTGGCCAGACTGATCTGGAACTCCTGACCTCATGCCCGCCTCAGCCTCCCAAAGTGCTGGGATGACAGGCATGAGCCACTGCGTCTGGCCTATTTCTGATTTCTTTAAGATATTTTTCCCTTAATGAAATTATTAGACTGGGCACGGTGGCTCATGCCTGTCATCGCAACACTTTGGGAGACCAAGGAGACTCCTGAGGTCAGGAGTTCGAGACCAGTCTGGCCAACATAGTGAAACCCCGTCTCTACTAAAAATACAAAAAATTAGCCGGGTATGGTGGCATGCGCCTGTAATCCCAGCTACTCGGGAGGCTGAGGTAGGGGAATTGCGTGAACCCAAGAGGCAGTGAACAGAGGTTGTGGTGAGCCGAGATCGGGCCACTGCACTCCAGCCCTGGCAACAGTGCGAGACTCTGTCTCAAAAAAAAGAGAAATGATTAACCAATTATTTTATACTCTTCTTTGCAAGTGGCACAGACACCAGCTGCCTTCATCCCGTAACTTGATGACTATCAGATCCCCAAACCCTAGTGACACCACTATCAGGCCATCCAGAAAGTTCGTGATAAACCTCGGAGGGAAAAAATATTTTCAAGCAAATGGTCTGCTGGCAATCACTGCGATTAAAGAACCTTGTCTCATAAGTGTTCATGCGACGAGAATAACAAGAAAAATAGATGATATCTACAAAAAGATAAATTGTTTTTCATGCCTCTTCTGAAGAACTTTTGAATTGTAAACATTTTTGTTAAAAACAAAGATACCTCTGGAACTCCTTTCATGAGATGTAAACAGTGCCATCAATATTACTATTTTCAAAAGTAGAGGGTAGGTCTCATGGAGTTAAAAAAACTGGAAAAAAAATAAGTTAGATGAAAAAAATTCATAAGTCCCATTTTGTGCCACTCTTTTTCAAAATGTTTTCCAATATAATATTTGATTAGACAAGAAAATAAATATTAATAATTTATGAAGATAAAAATAAGACCTGGCCAGGCACAGTGGCTCACGCCTGTAATCCCAGCACTTTGGGAGGCCGAGGCGGGCGGATCACAAGATCAGGAGATCAAGACCATCCTGGCTAACACAGTGAAACCCCGTGTCTACTAAAAATACAAAAACAAAATTAGCCAGGTGTGGTGGCGGATGCCTGTAGTCCCAGCTACTCAGGAGGCTGAGGCAGGAGAATGGCGTGAACCCAGGAGGCGGAGCTTGCATTGAGCCAAGATCGTGCCACTGCACTCCAGCTTGGGCAACAGAGCGAGACTCCATCTCAAAAAAGAAAAAAAAAGACCTGTTTACACTTTACCTTCTTGTAGTTTAGAATTTGATATTGGAATGTTTATATGTATGTCCAAATATTTTAGAAAACTTTAAGATTATCAAGATTTTAAAATATAAACTTTTTGTGTGCTTCTGTTGATTTTACTTCTATTATGATACTTAGATATAAATGAATCAATTTTTCTTATTTTTCTATGTAGAAAGGTAATTTTAAAACTTATTTTGAGACCAACCTGGGCCACATAGCAAGGCCCCGTAACTATGATTTTTTAAACTTCTGTTTACTTATTTCTTCAAAATGTATAAGATTAAAAAGTGTGATTTTAAACGTTGAAAAATTTGAAATTCCAAATAAATTAAGTAAACATATCTTATTTCTTTATTCAAATAAATTAAGTAAATATATTTTATTTATAACTCTCCAAAATAATAACGTTTTGCATTAAAAACATTTGTTTCAGTGTTTTCTTATAGCATGACATTATTTCACAGTACCAAAAAACCTGAATGGGCCAAATTTGTTAATCAAGCAGAATAGCTAATTTGAAATAAGTCCTAAAGGCTTCAATATTCTATCCTCTGTAGCAACATAGAGTCATTCCTATTTAATTAGGTAAGCCAATGTATTTGCAAAACAATTAAGAATGCAATTTAATTTGGGGTTTGGTAAACATCTAGGGATTTATTCATTATGACCTCCACATTGAGTTTACTTTGTAAAGCGGTATAAAACTAATCACTTAGAACTATAAAATGTAAGACCTTTTTTAAAAAAAGTAGATGTGTCTGGTCTTATGCATTATATGTACCTTCCATGTTGATGATGACTCTGTTTTACTGTCTTTCAAAACTCCGGTTTGAGTGAATTAGCTAAATTACAGCAGCAATGGCCAGGAGTAACTGACAAGCCCCGAGTGGCCATGCGGAGGGAGGTGGAGGAGATGCCAGGCAACCCTCGCACACAGCTGTCAGCACGTCCCAGCCATCACTAATCTATAAGCCACCTGCTGACTCAGTGCTGGGATTTTCCTCAGGAGAAACAATCATCATGTGATTTGAATCAAACTATTTAAAATATGTATTGTTTTAAACCAGGGAGAGAGCGGGAAACCAACCCACCACAAACAATCCACTGCACTAGACTCATTTTGAGACAAGATGTTTATGTAAACTCCCAGGTCAAGATGCTAACTCATAGTGAATTAACCTGCGATGTCACCTAGCCCCTCATATTGATTAGTCATTATTTTTACCCAACGAAATGAGAATATGGGTCCAGAGGCCATGCACTTTCATACCCTGAGAAAAGTCAAGTGTCCTCTTATTCTCAAATGCTTCCCGGACTACTATTAGCGTCAGGGCATTGCGAAAAAGAGATGTTTTCAAATGACAACTGAAATGGACATTTCAAATTGGCTCATGTCTCTGAACCAGATAACAGAGTTAGAACAACAATCCGTGAAGGTGCATTTTGAATTTAAGTGCCAGATAGCTTGATAATGCTATTAGATAGATAAATACCACAAGTACAGACTGTAATATACCATCCTGAATGAATGGATATATTTTATCTCTTTGTTTTTTCTATTGAGTTTAAGACTCATGAGGTAGGTGAAAACAAGCCTTTCAGTAATAAAGACTAATATGTTTAGAGAAGAAAGTGTTCCAGTACCTTATTAACACATTGCCCTATACCCCTAGATGATCAGTTTGTATTTTGAAGTGCTTGGTGTCACTCTTAAAGTTTTGCAACTCAACTTTAGAAATATCACCTGTTTTGCATACTGATCATATATATTAACCTAGTATACTTGCAAGGAAACTTAACGCTATCAAAAAAAAGAGGGTTTAAATGTTTTGCTTTACTTTCAAACATGGTTTGGTTAGGCTATAGCAAACATAATCTAGGATATAGACTGTGTCCAATAGTACCATACCATTATACCTTCATGTAGCACCATTATCAGATCTATGAGCAATCCCTCATCGTCTACAGTCATACACATAGAGCTGGCACCTACAGGGCTATGGGCTTTATATTTCTACATACACACACTGGAATGTGAATATTGCCTGTATTTGTGTGTACAGAAATTCCTTGTTCACCCAAATTGTCTTTGTGAAACAGGCTTGCCTATTTAAAATACAGTCAAGAGTCCAAACATATGCCACTAGACAGCAAGTTACATAAGTTTAGGGACTTTGCCTTACTGTCCATTGCTGTATTTCTTTAACCCAGAATAGTGTCTGGTATGTGATAGGAAATTGCTAAATATTTGTTTTATGAATGACTGTTACATTGCATATGCACAAAAGGTCATGCAATTTTCTCATAGGAGAGTTCCCCAGGCCCAAATCTGGAGACTGCTTGTCTTATGCAAGATTCTAACAAGTTTAGTTATCTTGTTTCCTAGGCCACCAAAAATAAAAAGCAGCAAATTGCAGAGACATGGGGGAGTACTGCTAGAAGCAGGCATACTCAACATAATGAAAAATGCAAGCTAACATTCTATAAACTGGAAAAGAGAAAAAAACTATAGAATTTAGCTATAGGTCCTCAAAGAAAACACAAAAACATTTGTTTATATAACATTTGATTACCTCAATTGTTCCAGTATACATATAATGTCTATATATCTCCAAACAAAACTTGTTTACTTTTGACATGCTTCTCAATGTTCTATAAATGGAATCATACAGTACAAAGTCTTCTGAGACTGGTTTTTATTATTCAAAATTATCTGAGATTAATTTGTTTTGATATGTCTAGTTTGTTCATTTTTCTACTTATAGACCATCATTTATCCATTCAAATACAGATACACATTTAGATTATTTGCAAATCTTTGCTATTCCAACCAATGTTTCAATGAACATTCCTAAATATACATGCTGCATATATGTGGTACAAGCATCTATGTTGGGATGCACCTACATATGAATGTATCTATATATGGTGCAATAGATTCTCTAAGGTTTCTTTTTTTTTTTTTTTTGAGACTGAGTCTCGCTTTGTCGCCCAGGCTAGAGTACAGTGGCGCAATCTCGGCTCACCACAAGCTCCGCCTCCCGGGTTCATGCCATTCTCCTGGCTCAGCCTCCCGAGTAGCTGGGACTACAGGTGCCCGCCACCACGCCCGGCTAATTTTTTGTATTTTTTTTTGGTAGAGACGGGGTTTCACCGTGTTAGCCAGGATGGTCTCGATCTCCTGACCTCGTGATCTGCCCACCTCGGCCTCCCAAAGTGCTGGGATTTCAGGCGTGAGCCACCGTGCCCGGCCAATTATCTAAGGTTTCTACTTGGAAGTGGAATGGCCAGGCCAGGCGAGGTGGCTCAAGCCTGTAATCCCAGCACTTTGGAAGGCCGAGGCAGGCAGATCACGAGGTCAGGAGATCGAGACCATCCTGGCTAACACGGTGAAACCCCGTCTCTACCAAAAAAAAATACAAAAAATTAGCCGGGCGTGGTAGCGGGCACCTGTAGTCCCAGCTACTCGGGAGGCTGAGCCAGGAGAATGGCGTGAACCCGGGAGGCGGAGTTTACAGTGAGCTGAGATCGCGCCACTGCACTCCAGCCTGGGTGACAGAGCCAGACTCTGTCTCAAAAAAAAAAAAAAGCGGAATGGCTGGACTATAGAAAGTGTACATCTTCAGCTTTACTAGGTATTACCAGGTTAATTCTCTAAATGGTTGTACAACTTTTTACACTCATACCAGTAGCAGAATTCAGACAATTCCACATTCTTATCAAAATTTTTTAATTATCCAATTTTTAATTTTATCAATTTTGTGGGTATGGCATAGCAACTCATTGTGGTTTTTTTAATTTTCCAGGTTGTTAATGAGATTGGACGTCTCTGTATACATATTAGCCATTTTCTTTTCTCTTTGTGACGTGCCTCTTGACGTTATTTTGAGTACTTTTATATTGAGTAGTTAAGCTCACTTTTATTGATTTATAGGAGGTCTTTAATCTATTGTATATTAATCCTTGGTTATTAATATTGTTTTTCTAAACTGTGGCCTTGTCACATTTTATGATAACATTTCTAAACAGAAGGTTTAGTTTTTCTAAAATACAATTTATCATATGCATACCTTCATGGTGTGCAACCTTTGTGTCCTGTTTAAGAAACCATTACTTACTTAAGGCCGGGCGCGGTGGCTCATGCCTGTAATCCCATCACTTCGGGAGGCGGAGGCAGGCGGATCACGAGGTCAGGAGATCCAGACCATCCTGGCTAACACAGTGAAGCCCCGTCTCTACTAAAAATACAAAAAAATTAGCCGGGCGTGGTGGCGGGCGCCTGTAGTCCCAGCTACTCCGGAGACTGACGCAGGAGAATGGCGTGAACCCAGGAGGCGGAGCTTGCAGTGAGCCGAGATGGCGTCACTGAACTCCAGCCTGAGCGACAGAGCGAGACAATGTCTCAAAAAAAAGAGAAAGAAATCATTACTTACTTAGGTCATTAGATAATTTTTTTCTTCTAAATATTTTAGAGTTTTGCCTTTTACATTTAAGACGTTAGCCCATCTACAATTGATTTTTATATATTGTGTTAAAGAGACTTCACAAGGTTTTTTAAAAATAAACTTTTATTTTAGAATAGTTTTAAATTTATAGGGAGGCAACAAAGATAGTACAGAGGGTTCTCATATAACCCGTACCTGGTTCCTCTATTTTTTTTTTTTTTTTTTTTGAGACGGAGTCTCGCTCTGTCCCCCAGGCTGGAGTACAGTGGCGCGATCTCGGCTCACAGCAAGCTCCGCCTCCCGGGTTCACGCCATTCTCCCACCTCAGCCTCCGGAGTAGCTGGGACTACAGGCGCCCGCCAACGCGCCCGGCTAATTTTTTGTATTTTTAGTAGAGACGGGGTTTCACCGTGTTAGCCAGGATGGTCTCGATCTCCTGACCTCGTGATCCGCCCGCCTCAGCCTCCCAAAGTGCTGGATTACAGGCTTGAGCCACCGCGCCCGGCCAGTTCCTCTATTTTTAAAATCTTCAGTTAGTATGGTACTTTAGCCACAATAAAAGAACCAATGTTGATATTTATTAACTAAAGTCAACATATTGTTCAGATTTATTTAGTTTTTATCTAATATCCTTTTTCTGTTTCACAATTACATGCGGGATGCCACATTACATTTAGCCTCATGTCTCCTTAGGCTTCTCTAGATTATAACAGGTTTTCAGACTTTCCTTGCTATTGATTGTCTTCACAGTTTTCAGGGGTGATGGTAAGGTATTTTGTAGAATATCCCTTGATTTGAATTGGTATAATGTTTTAGTCCTGATTAGTCCAAAGTTGTGGGATTTGGAAAAGGAAGCCACAGAGGTGAAGTGCCATTCTCATTACATCATACCATGACTACATCCTATCAACATGACTTACCACTGTTGATAATTTTGATCACCTGGCTGAGGAAGTGCTTGTCAGTTTTCTCCACTATGAACTTACTCTTTTTCTTCTTTCCATACTGTCTTCATTGGAAGAAAGTCACTATGTGCAGCCCACACTTAAATGGTGGAAATTATGCTCTACCTCCTTGATAGAGGAGTGGCTACATAAATTATTTAAAATTCTCCTGCATGGAAGAAGAATCTATCCTCTCCCATTAATGTATTTATTCAATATTTATTTGTATCAGTATGGATTCATGGACATTTTTATTTTATATTTTGGGTCAACTATTTCTTCATTTTGCTCAAATTATTGTATGTTTGACCATTGGGAGTTCTTTCAGTTAGCTGTGGTTTGGTATCTGTCATTAATTTCTGAAAGTTCTCTGCCATTTTTACTTCAGATATTTCTTTTGTTTCATTCTTGCTTTGTTCTCTTTCATATATTACAATTGTACTTATGCTGCACCTTTTGATAGTGTCCCACAGTTCCTGAAGGTTCTATTTTTTCTGTTTTGTTTTGTTTTTCCCTTATTTCCTCTCCTTGCATTTCAGTCTGAGAAGTTTCTATTAACCTATCTTCAAGCTTATTTATTTGCTCCTTGGCCATATATTGCATTTCCCTTTAATTCTTTCTTATAATTTCCATCTCTCTGCTTATGTTATCTATCTGTTATTGCAGGGTGTGGGAGAAGAGGAAAGTTCTATAAGTTTCTCATAAAGACTCAGTCTTTTAGTGGGCTTGTGACCCAGTGCTGTGGCCTTCACAAGTGTTTCTGTCCCTCCTCCAGTGCTATAGCTTCCCTCACATCAACCTCTTTCTTCTCTGGATGCAATGTTCCCAATCCATGTCCTTGAAGCAACGCCCCTTGTTCACCAGATCAGATGTTGTTGTTGTTTTAAGATTTGTTTTTTGTATTTTTTTTTTTTTTTTTTTTTTTTGTATTTTTAGTAGAGACGGGGTTTCACCGTGGTCTCGATCTCCTGACCTCGTGATCCGCCCGCCTCGGCCTCCCAAAGTGCTGGGATTACAAGCGTGAGCCACTGCGCCCGGCCTGTTTTTTATCTTAGATCAAGGGTGTCCAATCTTTTGGCTTCCCTGGGCCACATTGGAAGAATAATTATTTTGAGCCACACTTAAAATATACTAACACTAACGATAACTGATGAGCTAAAAAAAAAAAATCACAAAAATATCTCATAATGTTTTAAGAAAGTTTATAAATTGGTGTTGGGCTGCATTCAAAGGTGTCCTGTGCCGTATGTGGCCCACAGGTCACAAGTTGGACAAGCAGGGATAGGTGTGGGGAAAACTTCTTTATCTGGGATAAGATTTCAAAATTGTGCTCTAGAAAATTCCTCTCACCTGGAGAGTAGGCCTTTGGTATGAAGAATGCTCTGGGTGTGTTTTAGAATAGACACTCTTTCCCTCTTTCTGCCAGTGCCATAAAAGGATCTTTCTTGGATCATCACTGTGAGAACTGTATGCACATTGTCATACAACAGATCTCTAGAACTTTTTTATCTTTCACAAGTAAAATTCTTTATCTGTTAAACAGTTCCCCCTTTCTCCCTACCAACAGCCCCTGGCAACCACCACTTTACTTTCTGTTTCTACCAATTTAACTATTTTAGATACTTCATTTAAGTGGAATTATGCACTATTTATCCTTTTATGACTGGCGTATATCACTTACCATAATGTCCTGAAGGTTCATTCATGTTGTAGCATATGACAGGACTTTTTAAAGGCTGAATAATATCCCATTGCATGTATGTAACACATTCACTTTATCCATTCATCTGTCATTGATGTCATTAGGTTGCTTTCACCTCTTGGATATTGAGAATAATGGTGCAATGTACATGGGTGTGCAAATATCACTTCAAGACCCTGTTTTCAATTCTTTTGGCTATAGATTTAGAAGTGAGATTGTTTGATCATATGATAGGATGATTTTTAATTTTTCGAGGAACCTCCATATTGTTTCCCATTGCAGCTCTACTATTTTACATTTTCACTAACAGTGCACAAGGATTCCAGTTTCTTCATATCCTCTGTAACACTTGTCATTAACCATTTGTTTGATAGTAACCTTGTAACAGGTGTGAAGTGATATCTCACTGTGGTTTTGAGTTGCATTTCTCCGACGATTAATAATGTTAAGCATCTTTTCATCTGCTTGTTGGACATCTTTTTCAAATTTTTTAATTATTGTTTTTAAATGTTTATG
Source organism: Symphalangus syndactylus (assembly GCF_028878055.3). Taxonomy (NCBI): domain Eukaryota; kingdom Metazoa; phylum Chordata; class Mammalia; order Primates; family Hylobatidae; genus Symphalangus; species Symphalangus syndactylus. The sequence continues at coordinate 117,534,608 of NC_072424.2, read as the reverse complement.
GGTACAGAGTAGGTGTATAAATCTATGGGATACATGAGATGTTTTGATACAGGCATGCAATGTGAAATAAGCACATCATGGAGAATAGGGTATCCATTCCTTCCAGCATTTATCTTTTGAGTTACAAACAATCCAATTACGTTCTTTATTTTTAAGTATACAATTAAATTATTATTGACCATAGTCACCCTATTGTGCTATTAAATAGTAGGTCTTATGCATTCTTTCCATATTTTTTGTACACATTAACTATCTTCGCCTCCCCCTAACCCCCCAACTGTCCTTGCCAACCTCTGGTAACTATCCTTCTATGCTTTATGTCCATGAATCCAGTTGATTTTATTTTTAGACCCACAAATAAGCGGGAACGTGTGATGTTTGTCTTTCTGTTGCCTAGCTTATTTCACTTAACATGATGGTCTCCAGTTCAAACCATGTTGTTGCAAATGACTGGATCTCATTCTTTTTTATGGCTGATTAGTACTCCATTGTGCTTATGTATCATATTTTCTTTATCCATTCATCTGTCGATGGACACTTAGGTTGCTTCCAAACCTTAGTTATTGTAAACATTGTTGCAACAAACATAGTAATACAGATATCTGTTCCATATACTGATTTCCTTCCTTTGGGTATTTACCCAGCAGTGGGATTGCTGGATCACAGAATAGCTCAATTTTGAGTTTTTTGAGAAACCTCCGAACTGTTCTCCATAGTGATTATACTAATTTACATTCCCACCAACAGTGTACAATGTTCCCTTTCTTTCTTTTTTTTTTTTGAAGTGTTCCCTTTTCTCCACCTCCTCTGCAGCATTTATCATTGCCTGTCTTTTGAATATAAGCCATTTTAACTGGAGTGAGATGATATCTCATTGTAGTTTTGATTTGCATTTCTCTGATGATCAGTGTTGTTGAGCACCCTTTCATGTGCCTGTTTGCCATTTGTATGTGTTCTTTTGACCAATGTCTATACAGATCTTTTGCCCATTTTTAATTGAATCATTAGATTTGTTTTCCTATAGAGTTGTTTTGAGCTCCTTACATATTCTGGTTATTAATCCCTTGTGGGTAGGGTAGTTTGCAAATATCTTCTCCCATTCTGTGGGTTCTCTCTTCACTTTGTTGACTCTATACTTTGCTGTACAGAAGCTTTTTAATGTGATGTGATCCCATTTGTCCGTTTTTGCTTCAGTTGCCTGTGCTTACGGGGTATTGCTCAAGAAATCTTTGCCCAGACCAATATCCAGGAGATTTTCTCCAATGTTTTCTTGTAGTAGTTTCACAGTTTTAGGCCTTAGATTTAAGTCTTTAATCCATTTTGATTTGATTTTTTATACATAGCAAGAGATACGGGTCTAGTTTCATTCTTTTGCATCTGGACATCTAGTTTTCCCAAAACCATTTATTGAAGAGACTTTCTTTTCCCCAGTGTATGTTCTTCATACCTTGGCAAAAATGAGTTCACTGTAGTTACATGGATTTGTTTCTGGGTTCCCTATTCTGTCTATCTACTTGTCTGTTTTTATGCCAGTATCATGCTGTTCTGATTATTATAGCCCTATAATAATATAATTTGAAGTCAGGTAATGTGATGCCTCCAGTTTTGTTCTTTTTGCTTTGGCTATTCTGGGTCTTTTGTGGTTCCATATATATTTTAGGATTTTTTTCTATTTCTGTGAAGAATATCATTTGTATTTTGATAGGGATTGCATTAAATCTGTAGATTATTAATACTTTGGACAGGATGGACATTTTAACAATATTGACTTTTCCAATCCATGAACACGGAATATCTTTCCATTTTGTGGTGTCCTCTTCAATTTCCTTTATCAGTGTTTTATAGTTTACAATACAGAGATCTTTCACTTCTTTGGTTAAGTTAATTTCTAGGTAGTGCCTTTTTGATTTATTTTTCATATTGTTCACTTTTGACATATGAAAATGCTACTGACTTTTGCATGTTAATTGTGTATCCTTTAACTTTACTGAATTTGTTTATCAGTTCTAATAGTTTTTTTGTGGAGTCTTTAGGTTTTTCCAAATGTAAGTTCGTATCATCAACAAACAAGGATGGTTTGACTTATTTCTTTTCAATTTGGATGCCCTTAGTCTTTCTCGTCTGATTGCTCTAGCTAGGACTTCAAGTACTGTGTTGAATAACAGAAGAGACAGTGGGCATCCTTGTCATGTTCCAGATCTTAGAGGAAAGGCTTCCAGCTTTTCCCCATTAGGTATAATACTATCTATGGGTCTATCATACATGGCTTCTATTATGTTGAGGTATGTTCCCTTCCTTCTATAACCAGTTATTTTGTGGGTTTTTTGTTTTGTTTTGTTTTCGAGACAGAGTCTCACTCTGTTGCCCAGGCTGGAGTAGAGTGGCGTGATCTGGGTTCACTGCAAGCTCTGCCTCCCGGGTTCATGCCATTCTCCTTCCTCAGCCTCCCAAGTAGCTGGGACTACAGGAGCCCGCCACCATGCCCAGTTAATTTTTTGTATTTTTAGTAGAGACGGGGTTTCGCCATGTTAGCCAGGATGGTCTCGATCTCCTGACCTCATGATCCACCCCCCTCAGCCTCCCAAAGTGCTGGGATTACAGGCCTGAGCCACCACGCCCGGCCTGTTGTGGGTTTTTTTTTTTTTTTAATCACGAAGGATGTTGAATTTTATCAAATGCTTTTTCAGTATCAATTGAAATGATCATATAGTTTTTATCCTTCATTCTGTTGATGTGATCTATCATTCGATTGATATGCGTATGTTGAACCACGCTTGCATCCCAGGGATAAATCCCACCTGTTCATAATGAATGATCTTTCTAATGTATTGTTAAATCTAGTTTGCTAGTATTTTGTCAAGAATTTTTGCATCAATATTCATCAGAGATACTGACCTGTAGTTTTCTTTTTTTGATGTGTTTTTGTCTGGTTTTGGTATCAGGGTAATACTGGTCTTGTAGAATGAGTTTGGATATTTTCTCTTCTCCTCTATTTTTTGGCATAGTTAGAATAGGATTGGTATTAGTTCTTTTTAAAGTGTTTGGTAGAATTTAGTAGTGAAGCCATAGGTTCTGGACTTTTCTTTACTAGAAGACTTTTTATTATGGCATCATTCTCCTTACTTGTTATTGGTCTGTTCAGGTTTTGAATTTCTTCCTGGTTCAATCTTAGGAGGTTGTATGTGTCTACGAATTTGTCCATTTCTTCTAGATTTTCCAATTTATTGGTGTATAGTTTCTCATAATAGCCATTAATGATCCTTCGAATTTCTGCAATATCAGTTATAATGCCTCTTTTTTCATCTCTGATTTTTAGTTATTTGGGTCTTCTCTTTTTTTTCTTTTCATGAGCTAAAGGCTTGTCAATTTTGTTTAACTTTCCAAAAAACCAACTTTTTGTTTCATTGATCTTTTCTATTTTTTTTCAATTTCATTTATTTTTCCTTGCTCTTTACTATTTTTTTCTACTACTAATTTGGGGTTTTGTTTGCTCTTGCTTTTCTAGTTAAGATGCATTATAAGACTGTTTATTTGAAGTTTTTCCTCTTTTTTGATGTAGGCATTTATAGCTATAAACTTCCCTTTTAGTGCTGCTTTTGTTGTATCCCATAGGTTTTGGTATATTTTATTTCCATTACCATTTGTTTCAAGAAATTTTTCAATTTTATTATTAAATTCTTCATTGATCTACTGGTCATCCAGGAGCATATTGTTTAATTTCCATGTATTCTTACAGTTTCTAAAATTCCTCTTGTTACTAATTTCTAGTTTTATTCCACTGTGGTCAGAGAAGACGCTTGATATTATTTCAATTTTTCAATGTTTTAAGACTTGTTTTGTGACCTAACATATGGTCTATCCTTGAGTATAATCCATGTGCTGAGGAAAAGAATGTGTATTCTGCAGCTCTTGGATGAAATGTTCTATAAATATCTACTAGGTCCATTTGGTCCATAGTGCAGATTAAGTCCAATTTTTCTTTGTTGATTTTCTGTCTGGAAGATCTGTTTTTGGACATCTTATAAACATCAGCTATAAGCTGATTTGGAGAAATCTTTATTCAAGTCCTTTGCCTATTTTAAAATTGGATTGCTTGGTTTTTGTTGTTGAGTTGTAGGAATTCTTTGTATTTTCTGAATATTGACTCCTTACCAGATATATGGTTAGCAAATATTTTTTTCTCATTCCATATGTTGTCTTTTCACTCTCTTGGTTTCTTCCTTTCTTGTGCAGACTTTTTCAGTTTGATACAGTCTTATTTATCTATTCTTGCTTACATTGTCGGTGGGTCTTATATACAAGAAATCAACGCAAAATCCAAAATCATGAAGTTTTTGCCTACGTTTTCTTCTAGGAGTTTTATAGTTTTATGTCTTAAATGTAGGTCTTGTATCTATTTTGAGTTAATTTTTGTATGTTGTAAGGAAAACGTCCAACTTTATGCTTTGCATGTGGATATTTGTTTTCCTAACACCATTTGTAGAAGAGACTAACTTTTTCCCATTGTGTAAACTTGATCCCCTATTGAAGATTATTTGATCATATATCCAAGGGCTTATTTATGAACTCTCTATTCTGTTCCATTGGTCCATATATCTGCCTTTATGCCAATACCATACATTTTATTACTGTAGCTTTGTAATATATTTTGAAATCAAGAAGTGTGAGACCTGTAGCTTTGTTTTTCTTTGTAAACTTGTTTTGGCTACTTAAAGTTCTTTAAAATTCCATATGAATTTTAGAATTTTTTTCTACTTCTGCAAAAAAAAAAAAAAAAAGGTCGCTGGCATTTCGATAGGAATTGCACAGAATCTGTAGATTACTTTTGGTAGTATAAACATTTTAGCAATATTAATTATTTCAATTAATGAAAACAAAATATATTTTTCATTTTTTTATGTCTTTTCAAATTTCTTTCAGCAATGTTTTGTAGTTTTCCGTGTATACATCTTTCACTTCTTTGGTTAAGTTCAATTATAAGTATTTTATTCTTTTTGATGCTATCATAAATGAGATTGTTTTCCTCAATTCCTTTACTGATTATTCATTGTTAGTGTACAAAAACACACCTGATTTCTGCATGCTGATTTCATATCCTGCTACTTTGCTGAACTGTTTATTACTTTTTTTTCTTTTCTTTTTTTTTTTTTTGAGATGGAGTCTTGCTCTTTTGCCCAGACTGGAGTGCAGTGGTGCGATCTCGGCTCACTGCAGGCTCCGCCTCCCAGGTTCACGCCATTCTCCTGCCTCAGCCTCCCAAGTAGCTGGGACTACAGGCGCCCATCACCCACCATGCCCAGTTAATTTTTTTTTGCATTTTTAGTAGAGACGGGGTTTCACCATGTTAGCCAGGATAGTCTCGATCTCCTGACCTTGTGATCCGCCCGCCTCAGCCTCCCAAAGTGCTGGGATTACAGGCGTGAGCCACTGTGCCCGACCTTGTTTATTACTTTTAGCAGTTATTTTATGGAATCTTTAGGGTTTCTGTTTATAAGATCACGTTATCTGTGAACAGCGATAGTTTTACTTTTTCCTTTACAATTTGTACGCCTTTATTATTTTTTCTTAATCAATTGATCTGGCTAAGACTTCCAGTAATATGTTGAATAAAAGTTGTGAGAGTGGGCACTTTTGGCTTGTTTCTGAGCTTAGAAGGAAAGGTTTCAATTATTCACCATTAAGTATGTAGGCTTTTCCTATATGGCCTTTATTACGTTGAGGTAATTTCCTTCTGTTCTCAGTTTGTTAAGTGTTTTTATCACGAAAGTGTGTTGGATTTTGTCAAATAATTTTTCTACATCAACTGAAATAATCTTATGGTTTTTGTCTTTTATTCTGTTAATGTGGTATATCATATTGATTCATTTTCATATGTTGAATTATCCTTGCATTAATTCAAGATAAATCCCACTTAATCATGATGTATAATCCTTTTAATGTGTTGTTACATTTGGTTTGCTAAGCTTTTGTTGAGGTTTTTGCACCTATATCCATCATGGATATTGGTCTATGGTTTCCTTATCTGAAAGTATTTCTGTCTGATTTTGGTATCAGGGTAATGCTGGGCTCACAAAATAAGTTTGGAAGTGTTTACTCCCACGCTTTCATTTTTTGGAAGTTTGAGGAGTGGTATTAATTATCCTTTAATTGTTTGGTAAACTTTTCCAGTGAAGCTATCTGGTCCTAGGCTTTTGTTTACTGGAAGGTTTTCGTTACTAATTTAATCATCTTGTTAGTTATAGTTCTATTCATATTTTTTATCTCTTCATGATTCAGTCTTGATAGGTTGCATGTTTCTAGAAATGTATTTATTTATTTTCGTTTATCCAATGTGTTGGCATACCTAAACAGGCTTTTAAAACCAAATGCTCCTGCTAGTGGCAATATATGAGACTATTTGTACCATGACCTCATCAACATTTTATATTTTTTATATTTTATATATTTATTTTTATTTTGATATTTTTTATTTTTTAGTTTTAATTGATGAAAAAAGTAGTCCTTTTGTGATACTACCTTGAGCAAATGTGAACTGTTTTTTCTTAATATTTGCTTCAAATGTCCTAAATGAAAATCATCACTTTGTATAGAAGTGAGAGAATGTGATAATGGTGCTGTACACATACCAGGAAATGGCTTTTGAATAGTGCTCTAAAAACATTTTATTTGGGTATCAAATTTTCCTAAGGTACCCTCACCAAGTGCACTTTCCCAAGAACGCTTTTCCAAGTAGAAGTGAAGCAGAAAAAGCTGTTTTCTGGCAGTTAAAAGGCGAATTATGACATAACAGATAACACAAATCAAATAAATTTTACTTGCTCTTAAATTATAGACACACATAAATTTATACATATTAAACTCCTTGTCTTTAACTGCAATGCACTTTTGTTAGAATTCTTTCGTCTGAGTAAAGAGACCTAACTAGGCAATAATATCAGGGATGGAGTCACTGTGGATCATGCACAAAGTAGATAAACCATAGATGATCTTTAAAAAACTATGTTTATACGCTTAAATAAATATTCATATGCAGAAAGAGAAGAAGGAAAGTAGAAGGCACATCTTTAAAAGCACATATTTATAAACAAAATATATCTTCAGGTCTAGGGGAAACTTCCAACTATGGTAGCGTGAGGTCAGAGAAATCTTCTCTTCATAAAGCAAGTATAAAACAGGACAAAATTCTTTGGGAGGCCAAGGCAGGCGGATCACGAGGTCAAGAGATTGAGACCATCCTGGCCAACATGGTGAAACCCTGTCTCTACTAAAAATCGAAAAATTAGCTGGGTGTAGTGGTGCGTGCCTGTAGTCCCAGCTACTCGGGAAGCTGAGGTAGGAGAATCATTTGAACCAGCGAGGCAGTTTGCAGTGAGCCAAGATCGTGCCACTGCACTCTAGCCTGGTGACAGAGTGACACTCTGTCTCTAAAAAAAAAAAAAAAAGGACAAAATTGTCATAAATAACCATATCCAGTATCTGTGAAGTGACCAAAAAGCAGACTACAAATTGAGAAGCATTTATTCTAGAAAATTTCTAGAGCTCCTGGTTAAAACAACTGGTGCTTGTGAAGTTCTTGCCTGAGAATATTTCCATCCATGTTCTTCTCCCTGACTCATTTGGTGATCAAAGCAGGTTGAGCAGAAAATCAGCATCTCTGCTACCAGAGGGAAGAGGCTTGCTTTGGGAAGGTGGAAAAAAAAAAAAAAAAAAAAGAGTCATGGCTTTAGCAAATATTATAAAGAAAAACAAGAAAAGCCCACAGTTTTACTAGTTTGAGATAATGGTCCTATTTGGGGCAAGAAGTGCACAGACAATTATTTATATGGGGAGATCCTGGAAAAGAGATCACCACTTAAAGGCTACGGAAGTGTTCTAACTCCTCATGTTTGGCTGGAAAACTACAGGTATGCACAGGGGAAACCTGAGAGACCCTAGTTAGAAGTTAAACCGAAAAATGACTTGAGAACAAGCTGATTTTGAATACAATCCCCAAACCACATGCATATTGATTGCTAGAAGGTAAAATCCTCATGGACTGGGGGTGTTTGAGTACAACCTTTACCCAAATCATTGGCTGACCCCTAAGTTTACAGATACAGAGATGACCCCTAGTCTAGTAATTTAGGATAAAAAAATGTATATTTTTAAAAAGCAAAAATAAGAATAAAAAGCTAACTAGAGATATCAGCAGCTCCCCATTTGGGGAGACATTTTGTATTTTAAGTCCAGACAAGGTACAAAAAGAAAAAAGGGAAAAAGCAGAAAAATCAGAACTCAGAGTTGGTATATCTTCTATTACAGTCTATGAAATGTCCAATTTTCAACCAAAAATTACTGGACAATCAAAAAATATGTGACCCATACACAGGGGAAAAAAGTGGTCAACAGAGACTAACTCTGAGAGGCACAAAATTTGAGTTTAATTCATGTTCAATGAATTAAGATAAAATATCACAACAATGACTCAACCAAAAGGGAATCTCAGTAGAAAAATGTGTACTATTTTAAAAAGAGGAATTTTAGAAATTCTAGAATTGATAATGAAATAACCAAAATGAAAAATGCCAAAGATAGGCTCAATAGCAGATTGAAGATGACAGAAAAAGAATCAATAAGCTTGAAGATCAATTAATAGATATTTATTCTAAAGAATAGAGAGAAAAATGAATAGCGCCTCAGAGACTGGTTGGTAATGTTGAGCATAACAGCATTCATTTAATGAAATTATTAAAAGGATAGGAGAAAAAGAAAAAGGCTGAGAGCCCTGCCAGTTTATTAAAGAAATTGACAAGTTGATCCTAAGAATATGGAGATCCAAAGGACCTAGACTAACCAAATCAATTTTTAAAAATAACAAAGTTGGAAGACTTACACTAACTGATTTTAAAACTTTCCATAAAGCTACAATATTCAAGATAGTGTGGTATTGGTCTATGAATAGATATACCAATCAATGAATCTAAATAGACAATCAAAACTAAACTCTTACTTCTATGACTAATTGATTTTCAACAAAGATACCAAGATAATTCAATGAATAAAGTGTAGTCTTTCCAACAAATGGTGTTGAAACAGTTGGATGTTTATATGTTTTAAAAATGTAAATGTAAACCTTAGACAAAAGTTAACTAAAAATGTAAGAGCTGACTCTATAATCTTTGTGATCTTTTGTTAGGCAAAGACTTCTTAGACATGATACCAAAAGCATGATCCATAAAAGAAAAATATCATAAACAGTGACATCAACAACTAAAACTCATTTTTCAAAAGACACCATTAAAAAAATAAAAAGACAAGCCACAGATATATTATTTGATTATTTGCAAATTATATATCTTATAAAAGAGTTGTATATATATAGGAAGCATAAAGAACTCTTCCAACTCAATAATACGAAGAGAAAAAATAGTTTAAGGTTTAAGTGTATTTTAACAAGGGAGACATTCAAGTGACTAATTAGCTCATGAAAAAATGCCCAACATCATTAGTCATTAGAGAAATGCAAATTAAAACCACAATGAAATACACTGCACATCTACTGAAATGGCTATAATCCAACAGACCAAGCATCAATACCAAGCATTGATGAGGATGTGGAAAAACAGAAACCTTCATAGATTGTTGATGGGAATGTAAATGGCATAGATGCTTCAGAAAACAGTTTGATAGTTTCTTAAATAGTTAATCACACTTACCATATGCTATGATTTAAGTGTGTTGCCTAGAATTCATGTGTTGGAAATTTGGTCCCCAGTATGGTAGTGCTGGGAGGTGGGGTCTTTAACAGGTGATTAGGTCATTAAGAAGGATTAATACGGCCAGGCATAGTGGCTCATGCCTGTAAACCCAGCACTTAGGGAGGCTGAGGCCGGTGGATCATGAGGTCAGGAGATTGAGACCATCCTGGTCAATATGGTGAAACCCTGTCTCTACTAAAAATACAAAAATTAGCCCGGCGTGGTGGTGCATGCCAATAATCCCAGCTACTCGGGAGGCTGAGGCAGGAGAATCACTTGAACCAAGAAGTCAGAGGTTGCAGTGAGCCAAGATTGTGCCACTGCACTCCAGCCTGGCAACAGAGTGAGACTCTCAAAAAAAAAAAAAAAAAAAGAAGGATTAATACTACTGTTACAGGACTAGGTTAATTCTCAAGGGACTGAGTGAATTTGAGGGACAGGATTAGTAACCACAAGAGCAGGTTATTATAAAGTGTTTTTTCCCATTTACATGTGCCCACTTATCCTTCCTCTTCTCCATCATGTTTGGATGCAGCACAAGGCCCTCATCTAAACCTGACCAGATGTGTCCGCCCAATTTTGGATTTCCCGGCTTCATAAACATTAGCCAAAATAAATCTCTTGTTTTTTTGAGAAATCACCCAGTCTCAGATATCTGTTATAGCAACTGAAAATAAACTGACACCATATAATCTAGCAATTTTACTCCTAGATACCTATCCAAGAGAATAGAAGGCATATGTCCATACAAATACTTATCTGTGAACATTCATAGTGGCACTATTAATAATAGACAAACACTGGAAATAATATAAATGTTCATCATTTGGTGAACAGATAAAACATGGTATATCTATACAATGAAATACTATACAGCAATAAAAATGAATAAACTTTTGATATATCTACAATATGAATAAACTTAAAAAACATTACACCAAGTGAAAGAAGCCATGTACAAAAAATATATAGTGTAAGATTTATCTTATATAAAATTTTTGAAAAAGATAAAACTATAGAGACAGAAAGCAGATATTGGTTGCCTAAAGCTTAATTTTGGAGTGGTGATTGACTAAAAAAGGCACCAAAATATTAATAATTTTTTGATGATAGAAGTACTTTAAAACTGAATTGTTGGCTGGGTGCAGTAGCTCACACCTATGATCCCAGCACTTTAGGAGGCCGAGGCCAGTGGATCACCTGAGGTCAGGAGTTTGAGACCAGCCTGGCAAACATCGTGAAACTCCACCTCAACTAAAAATACAAAAATTAGCCAGGTGAGGTGACACACACCTGTAATCCCAGCTGCCTGAGAGGCTGAGGCAGGACAATCACTTGAACCTGCCTGGGAGGCAGAGGTTACAGTGAACTGAGATCACGCCACTGCACTCCAGCCTGGGCAACAGAGTGAGACTCTGACTTAAAAAAAAAAAAAGAAAGAAAGAAACTGAATTTTTGTTATGGTTGTACAGTTTATAAAATTCCTAGAAATCACTAAGCCATACTTATAGTGAGTAAACCTGTACAGTGAGTAAATGATTAGTATTAAATTGTGTACTTCTATAAAGTTATGTATATACAGTTGGCTTTTGAATAACATGGATTTGAACTGCACTGATGCACTTATACAAAAGTTTCCTATAAGTTACACTGAGTGTGACTGCTCCTCCTGCCTCCCTTCCCACCTCCTCCACCTCTTCTGCCTCTGCCATCCCTGAGACAGCAAGACCAACCCCTCCTCTTCCTCCTCTTCCTAAGACCATTCTACATGAAGACAATGAGAATAAAGACCTTTATGATAATCCAGTTCTACTTAATGAACAGCAAATACATTTTCTCTTCCTCATGATTTTCTTGATAACATTTTCTTTTCTCTAGCTTACTTGATTGTAAGAATACAATATATAATACATGTAACATACAAATATTTGTTAATGGACTGTTTATGTTATGAGTAAGGATTCCAATCAATAGTAAGCTATTAGTAGTAAGTTCTGGGGAAATCAAAAGTTATACCCATATTTTTGACTGCACAGGAGCTTGGTGTCTCTAACCCCTACATTGTTCAAGGGTCAAGTGTGTGTGTGTTCATCATTTGTTAATGAGCTTTTTGTTTTCACATTATCTCAAGGTAAATTTTAGAAATTCTACACCCTGCACTTCTAATTCTGTGTCTCAAGCCCCTTCAAAGACTCACGACAATAGTTATCACTATAGTCTTTCATTTCTCTACTGCCTGATCCACTTCATCCACTTTAAAGTTGAGGCATCTCCTTTGCATAAGAAAAAGGGGATTCCCCTACTACCTGAACTCCAATTTGAGTATTAATATTTTTTCATGTATTTCTGATATGTGTAGGATGGTATCATCCTAGCACAGATTTAATAAGGTCTTTAAGAAGTATTACCTAATTTAATCTATAAACAATAATGAGTTTAGTGAGTAACAGAGGTTATATTAAAATTTGGATCTATCTGACTATATACCTCTTGCTCTCAACTAGTGTCTTATACACCACATTCCTCTTCCTCTTTTCATGTTTTGCCATGATCCCACTTGTATTTTCCCATGTCAAAAGAAAGATGAGAGAGAAAATTTTTTGTCTAGAAATCCACAAGGTTGCAGCCTCAGTAACCTGCAAATAATAGGAAATACCCTGAACTTTTTTTTAAATGGTTTTTTATAAATAATGTATTCAGGCCGGGCGCGGTGGCTCATACCTGTAATCCCAGCACTTTGGGAGGCCGAGGCGGGCAGATTACAAGGTCAGGAGATCAAGACCATCCTGGCTACCACAGTGAAAACCCATCTCTACTAAAAATACAGATGATTAGCCGGGCATGGTGGCGGGCGCCTGTAGTCCCAGGTACTCGGGAGGCTGAGGCAGGAGAATGGCATGGACCTGGGAGGTGGAGGTTGCAGTGAGCCGAGATCGTGCCACTGCACTCCAGCCTGGGTGACAGTGCGAGACTCCATCTCAAAAAATAAAATAAATAAATAAATAATGTATTCAAAGATTTTGAGCCACTACATAAGTAAGAATCCTACTCCTTAAGAAAAATATACAGATTTTGATAACAGTTTAAATTCTGAAAGATTCAAGCCCGATGCCAAGCCTTTAGATTTCTACTGCTTCAATTCCAAAAAACTAGTGGATGGCAATTTTAGTGTACCAAACTCCACTGTGCTGTATGGTTTCTTTTCTCCTGAGTCAGAAAGCTTTATTCTGCTTCATTTACCCCTTCTTTGCTCCTTAATGGATCTTGGAATCCAGTTTCCAGATTTTTTTATTTCCTTTAATAGGAAACTTCACAACCATTTCCTGAGGACTTTTGCAGATGAAAACAAGTGGAGAACGTGATTCTTGACTGATGTCTGGAAACTGCTCCTTAAATTGCCTGTGAAACAAGCAATTAGGTCCAGACAGCCCAAAAGACAACCTGATGGATAGTCACTGGGGAATTCCACATCTTTCCTATGAAGATGATATGTAGCCTGGAGTTCTGAGACTTTTTGAAGGCAGAGGGAGGTTTTGGCTATGACTGCTATCCAAAGTTGTCCTCTGTGGGAGATGTACCAGGATCTGTACTCCATCATTTTCTAATCCCTCTAACAAGCTGAGAAATCCAGGGCTGATGTATAGAGAGACATGAACCACTGTCCAACCTCCCTGAAAGTCTTGATCCTGGATTCACAAGAGATACTGAAATGAGTTGAATTCTAGTCCCAATCCTGCTGAATGGAAAGCTTTCTTCTGTGAGGCTGCACCTGTGTGGTCAACCCACTGGGGAGGGGACTCGTATGTGCTGAGATTTACCAGAACTTCCAAAGGCTCTTCAGGAGATATATCAAATGTGATCAGTGTCTAGTTCGAGGTTTCCTTAGCAATGGCCTGTATTGTCTCATCTAGTCTGCTGTGATATTCTGCTAATGGATTTTCTTCTTCCAGGATCTTCCTGCTGTAAAGTCAATGGTGACCCTCTTAGAGAGTCGAGAGGCATGTCGAAGTTCTCTCAGCTCTTCTTCTCACTTCTCATTTGGTTTCCCACTCAAGTTTGGACAACCACTGGTTAGAATCACTGGCAAAAAATCTGATCATCAATAACTTGGGTCCTTTGAAAACTAGCTCTATGCAACTCTAACAGCCTGTCTTTGTGCTTGATATCCTTCTCCAGACCAGACATAATTTGAAATTCTCGATGACATAGAAAGTCCTTGGCAGAGTTGTCCACCTTTCCAAAATTCTCCATCAATGGCATGAGCTTCTTTAGCAGTTTCTGGCTCTCATTTGTGTTATGCTGTAAAATATCCTGTTCTTCATGAGTACATACCATTGTGACACAGAATAAGCAAGGACTGGAGCCCTCTTGTTCACAAACAACAGGCCCACCGATCAGACAGCTATTGATGAGCTTGTGTTTCTGGCCCAGGCAAACACAAGGGTGGCAACTGGGGAGCAGACTGCAGGCCTGTGGGTCCCTCTCTTTTGTGTAAATTGACAAATTTTGTCTTCTTCTTAAAGGAGTTGCTGTTCTCTCATGCCTTGGGCAAATCAAAAGATGTTTTACCTCTGCAGTTGTGTCAGGTGTAGCAAATACAGGAACTTCTTGTCTATCTCTCCCTTTCCTCCTACCCAGCTTTAGCTGGTCCCTTGGTTTCTGCCTATGTAAAGTTTCATATTTTTGGAAGCACTGTGCATGATCTCCTTGCTGACATCCAGGTCAACAGTTTTCCCCCCTGCTGGATGCACCATTACACCGGTGTCTCCTTGGACACTGCCCCAGCCACTGCCATCTTTCCCGGACAGAACCAGCTGGGCTTAACGCTTGTTTTTTTATATAATTGAGTACAAATATAGAGTTGTTTTGCTCCAGAGGCCAAATTTTAACCTGGGTGAGTTAATGATTCAAGTTAATTTCCAAACACCACAAACTAAGTACAACCTCAGTGAGAATTTAAAAAGACTAGGATAATATCTTACTAATTTACATATTTACCGTATTTTGTTATGTACAAAGGAATTTCTCAGGAAAAATTTTTAATGTTTTATAAGAGTCTTGTGAAGTGGATATCATTAGCCTTGTTTTACAGATGTCAGAAAGGAATACATGGAAGTAAATGGTAGATTTGTCTCCCAATTTCAAATTCACTCTTCTTAAAATTAAATTGTTAAATTCATTTAATGTTTACCTTTGAAAAGTTGGGTAAATAATAGTGGCTCCTTCTCTACTGGAGTATGAAGAAGGTTGAAATATCCCTCATCTGCAATTCAGCTCTAGGTTTTGACAGCAGAGAAGCTGTTTATACTGGAACATCTGGCAAAACCTGTTTGTTGTCTCATATCCACAGTCGTGTGACCAATAGAGACCCAGTAGTATCTAGTCACTCCAAGTAGACCGTGTTGATCAAATGTTATTATCATGATGTAGCTAACATGGAAATACAGCACAGTTACAAGCCCAAGAGGCTTTTTGGGAATGCCATTTATTTCCAAAAAAATATTAAAGGCAAAATTTACCATGTACTGTAATTTCTTATTAAAAACAAATACAGACATGTGTCAGTTAATGATAGGGATGCATTCTAAAAAATGCATCACTAGGCAATTTCATCACTGTGCAAACTTCAGAGTGTACTTACACAAACCTAGATGGTATAGCCTACTACACAAGTAAGTATATGGTATAGCCTATTGCCTACTACACAAGTAAGTATATGGTATAGCCTATAGCTCCAAGGCTGCAAACCTATAAGGCATGTCACGGTACTGAATACTGAATCCTGTAGGCAACTGTAACATAATGGAAATACTTGTTTATCTAAACATATGTAAACATAAAATGGTACAGTAAAAATACAGTAGTATAATCTTATGAGACCACTGTCATATATTCAGACTTAGTGACCAAAATGTCATTATGCAGTGCATGCACTGCACAAGTCAACTCTTTCCATTGAGAAGAATACTTAGAAAATGTAATAATCTCCACTTGCTATTGGATTAATTGTTTGTTTATTCTAATGCTCTGGTCTTCTTTAGACACTGCCTATTAATATTTGAGTATTGCATAAGTATGTACAATTTTATATCCTTTCTCCAATTGTATGGCCAGTTGGTGCCTTATACAGACCTGTAAAATCCATTATTTCATTTCATCCTTTCAATAGGAATGGCTATGACAGAATGCAGTCACTGAGGTAGACATTCCTCTTAGATTAGGAAACTCAGGGTCAGGATATTAGTTATTTGCTCAAATGCTTATATTTCTCAGAAGAGGCATAGATTAGTGAAGTCTTCACTTGACAGTTATAATTAAGGAATGATGTATTACTTAAGCTAGCAAATGATTATTCTATAAAATAAAAATCAAAGCAGGACATTGAATAATGAAGCTGAAAACCAGTTTGCCTTGCCATAGACATTATTTTAATTACTTGTTTTACTTATTTATTATTATTAATAGCTCTGTTATTGGAGAGATTGAAATGTGCCAAATATTTTACTATACATTTTACATCTATTATCTCACATGAGTTTATCCTTCCTATGAAAGAGTATGAAGATGTGGTTATCCACATTTTAAATATGAGTTACCTAAGATTTAGCAGGGAGCTTGTTCAAAATCACATGACCAATAAGATAATAAAATCAGGATTTCAAGTGTTTCAGATTCTGAAGAAATTACTTCTAGCCAGTAAGCAATAATATATCAAACACCAGAGTTCAAAACACCACACACCTATGTGCACCGTCCACATACTTTTGTGCACATGTATGCACACACATCTAAACAATATATAAATGTCAATTGTTTGGTATGTGAAATGCCTTTTTTTCCTTGATGTTTTATTCCCCAAACAGGCATAGCTGCTTTAGAATTATAACGGCTTCACTCTAGGAGACCCATGATACAAGGGACTGTGAAGACTCTAAAGGAGTTATTTCATTCCATAGGGACCATATTATGCATGTTATGAATGTTTAAGATAGAGTGCACAGTCTGTCATGTCAACTCTCATCTACTTCAATGACAGATTATTTTTCTTCCAGCACTAGTGGTTTGAATATATCAGCTACCAAAAAAGAGGACATTTTTCTTGGAGTTTAAACACACAAAAAAATCATGACAGAACCACACAACAGAATTCAAGTAGCATTAAAACTCTGACTTAAACCCACAAAAGCAAAGAAATGCAACATTTAGCCAAACAATTCAATAAGCATCAAAGTCCTTAATTCACCCTGGATAGACAGTAGTAGTTACATACAGCACACACAAACTTACATTTGTGGAGTACTATTATGTGCAGGATACTATGCTAAACGTTATACTTGAATTATCTCATTTACTCTTCACCATAAGCTTGTGAGGTAACGATGATTACTACTTTTTTCAGTATGAGAAAACTGAAGCTCAGGAAGGTAACATTAACTTGTTCAAGGGCACTCAGCTAGAAACAGACAGAGCTGGGGTTCCAACGTAGGCTTCAGAAACTAAGCTCATAACTTCCATGTCTATGTACACATATAATGTATTTGCATTAAAGCAGAGAAACCAAATTTTAGCACTAGGAAAATTCAAATTTGCATGAGGCAAACATCAAAATGTCCAGAAGTCAATTTGTATGACAAAATATTCAACAGGTGATATTCATTCATGAAACATATTCAGGCTTCTAAAAAATCTTTGCTAGACTCTCGCTTCACTAGATGATGACTTCAAATAACATTTGTCTATTTTTGCTTAAGGCTCTTGCTGAGATTAAAACAGTAGGGGGTGGGGGTGGAATGTTTTAAAAGGTTAAAGGAAGTATATTTTCTAGTATACCTTAACCTTTTTTGAAATGGAAAGCCATATTTGATCCATTTGTGTCCTAGATTTATGTTGGCAAACAGCTCTCATCACTTGAGCCAACTCTAACCAACCCATGCACCTTGAAATGAATCCTGAGATCATGCCCAGAGAGCAGTGATTGATTAGCATTGTCTGTCATGGCAGGGGCGTGGCAGCATGCATGACCTGTATTTGACAGCCCTGCCCTAGACAAACAAATCCACCCCTCCTGAAATATACTCCAGAGAAGTCTGTGTCTACAGGCAGGCAAAGTAGAAGGGAGGGAGGGAGGAAAGAGGGAAGAAAAGGAGCGAGGAAGGGAAAGGCAGGAGGGAAGGGAGGGAGAAAGGAAGGAAGGGAGAGAGGCAGAAAGGAAGAAAGGAGGAAAGAAGGTAGGTAGAAAGAAGGAAGGAGGGAGGGAGGAAGGGGAGAGGGAAAGAAGGAAGACTTAGGATAACTATCTTGATAATTGTTTAAAGGGTAAAGGAGTAAATTTTGACCTGAAATGTCCAGACTGATTAACTCCATGGATGACACTGACTTGGTAATGGTTGAACTTTGCACATATTTTGTTTTTGTATCACCTATCCATCAAATGTCTCCTTACTATCCCACATAATCAACACACCCACCCTTGCCACCGTAACTTGTCTCAACTATTTCCCTGTCTATATTTCCCTTCTCCTTTCCCTCTCTGTTGCTATAGTTCCTTAGTTCACATCATGCCTTCTTGACAAATCCTGCCACAGGTGGCCTAGGGCAAGATCTTAAAGGTTGTCTCTCAAGTGACCCCAGAAGGGCTTCATTGTGGTGATTTTACCACAATCCCCGGGGAGTCCTTAAAGCTCTACAGATGAGGACACCGAAGGTCACCTAGCTGATTAGTGACAAAACTGGCGATTTAAACTCAACTTTTGCACATTTCAGATGTGCCTGACTATCACCTCCTAACCTGCCCAATATAATCCTTTTCTAGTAACTGGAATACGGGCTTTTCTCTAACCCATCCCTTTACTGTCTCTTTCTCTGTATTCACTGGCCTTTACATGTGAACAGACTGTCTCTCCAGTGAGCCTGGGAAAGCTCCGTGGGCTGAATTCTCGGAGGAGCAGTGTGAGTTGGGGAAGAAAAGCAAGATTAGCCATCAGACGATCAGGCCTCCAGTTCTGGCTCTGCCACATTCTAGCCAGGTAACCCCAGTTAAGTCATCTCTCTGAAACTGAGTTTCCTCATCCATAAAGTGGGGTGAATAATTACCTCTTCTATTGCCCAGGGTTGTACTAAGGACCAGTAAGGTGTTGTGTTTGCAAGCAGTTGGTAATTTATTAAATACTATATGCCTGGAGGCACTGTTACGTTCCCTTTATGCCCTGCTCAGCCTTAGTTTCACAGAAGGGGCAGATCTGGCCTCCTGGACTTTTGTACTTCAGCCTCACAAATGCTATTCCCTGAACAGATGTTACCCCTGAACAGACTGGGCTTTCCCTCAGGATCCCATTCCCACATCCTCACATCACAAAACTCTGCACAATATAAATATGACCACTGATATAATATTGGTGAGGCATTTATTTTGTTTTCTAGCCTTTGTCAATGTTGACATTCGTAAAGAAGAAGGATTGTTTTAATACTGACTTAATACTGTGTGGCATATGATGAAACAGCACTGCTGCCGTTTACAACTTTATTCTGAAGAAAATGTAGTCCCGTACCTGCCAACATCTGAAAGC
The DNA here is from genome assembly GCF_028878055.3 of Symphalangus syndactylus. Lineage (NCBI taxonomy): Eukaryota > Metazoa > Chordata > Mammalia > Primates > Hylobatidae > Symphalangus > Symphalangus syndactylus. Next base: position 117,515,305 of record NC_072424.2, on the reverse strand, counting down.
TATAAATAGTGAGAAAAATCGAGAAGCCTAAAAACTCCATTGAAATGTATTGAATTTGGAGAGTTTCTTGGATGGCCAGAGTGGAAAAATATTTTGCTAAAAATTAGGGAGTGTTGCTCCGACTGGCATACAGGCAGACGGTTTAGTTAGTATTTACTCAGCCTGTGGCAAGGGAACACTCGGCTGTTTATTTCAGTGGAGGGGATGTTGGTAGACGCTGTTTGTCTAGTCAGAAATGCCCTTTGAGACAGCAAGGCTACCTGTGACCAATTTTCAACTAAATTTATCTTTGGACTTTGTGTAAGTAATCCAGCCTTCACCAAATCCATTTGGTCTTCTGTATCACCATGTCACGGAATCCTTACCAAAAGTCTCCCAGCTTTGGCCCACAATGATGGCTTCTGATTATTCAGCCAAAGCTGAATTTGAGACTGAAATGTGAGCTCTGGATAAGTGGACTGAGTTTTGTTTAATGTAGGAAATAGCTATCACTTATTAAATAAAATAGACTGATATTTAACCGGTCATTTTCAAACCTCTTTGCCCCTTGCTCCATGGAAGAATAAATAACACATACTATTATTGACCATTGATCGTTGTAACTAGCTTCATTTCATGAAAGCAATTTATGTTTTACTTTATTTCTTACTTGAAAGTGCAGCTAAGGTTTTTAATAACTACTTTCATTGCCATTCTGACACTGACATGGTGAACGCTCGAGAAATGTATTATTTTTCACTCTCAAGCACTGAAAGTGTTTGTTCTTTTGACAAAACACAATAGTTTAAAGGACAGAATGGCTGTAATAAAGGGCAAAAATGTGTTTCCCAAATTGTGATTAAATAGCAATTACTCTTTATTAATCAATTTTATTTATTTTCCTTGGCATTCATTTTCATGTGTAATCCCACAGTGTTTTGGGGGCATTATTATCAAACTGCTCAGATTGAAAGATAGCTCTTTTGAACCTGGCAAAATACTCAGGCAAAGACTATATCTCCATGACAGTTCACAAATATTTGACTAGGGTAAAAATCAGGCATAAGAATTTGTGAAGCAGGGCTATGATTTGTTTTTGGTTTTGGTTTTGGTTTTTTTTTTTTTTTTTTACCCATTGTTTTGCTTGTATTCCCCTGTTTATCTCCACATCCTTGTTTCTGCATAATTAACCATTTAATTTTCTCTAAAACCCCGTGAACAGTCATTATTACCCCATTTTATAGATGATAGAATTCTAGCCAGGGGAAATAAGATCCTAGCGCAGGAAGTTGCATGGCCAGGATTTACCCCCACACCCTCCAATGAGTCTGACTCCCATGCCTGGGCTCTTTCTGCTGGGACTCAGAGTCTCACAAGGGCAGGAATCTGCAGCCCAAGCTCCCTGTCAAGTTGACAAATGTGTTAAATTCAAAGATAAAAGCCTCCATGTTAGGCTGTCAAGGGGTCAGTTCGCCTGAGCCTTAACATCCTCCTTAGCTCTATTCCCATGCAGAGGCTCTTCTTGAGCTCGTTGCTGCAGCAACAGAATTCAAATGTAGCGGGGAGCCACAACTACAAAGATTTTGACAGTGGGGCTGAAGCACATGTAGAATGGGCCCTGCTTCTGCAAGTCCCAGGGAGGTCAGTGTAACTTACATGTGGTGGCACCACATCAGAGTATCAAGGCATCCTAATGAAGAGCTATACTGTCTGGTGGAGAATGTGCAGAGAAACTACTCCTTGGGATTAATCCATGTGGAAGAATTGGCAATTCCACACAGAAAGAAGGTATATACTGCAAATAAAAGAAATGTGGGGAACCCAGGATGAGAACAGCACTAAATCAGATGCTTTTATTTTCAATTTGTTGTCAATTTGTCTCCTATTACTTTTCTACTGAAAGCCTCATACTATAAGTTTCAGTATTAAAAAAGAATAATCTTTAAACACTTAAGATTGTTTTTTCTAGACACTCATCATTGGAAATTTTAAAATTATAACCCAATATGTCTTCAGCTACATCAAAATCAATAATTAATAATAATAATAAATAATGGCTCTGCTATCCAAGAGTCAGCCATTTATTTCTTTGCCTTAAATATCAACACCAAGAACCAAATCAAAGCCAAAGATATTACCAGATGCCATTGTTGTCTAAGTCATGGAAACAGAAAGAAAGCAATGTGGAAATCTACAAAGCAAAGAGAAAAAGAAAGTGAAAAAGTGGGTACAGAATCACAGATTGGAAAGTAGCAGAACATCATAGAACATTTTGGGCTTGGAGGCCAAGTACATCTAAGCTCAAATCTCAGCTAAGAAACTTGCAAGATCTTGAGTATTCAGCAATTTATTTCACCCGTCTAAGCATCAATTTCTTCACTAATAAAAATAATATCCATCTCATAGAGATAGTATAAGTAATAAAGGAGAAAGAGTGGCAGGTTCGATAATGATGTCTACTAGCCTAGAAGAAAATATAAAATATCGTCTTGTCCAACTCTCCACCCAGTATAGAAATCCTCTTTTTAGCATCTCTGTTCGAGAAAGGCCGCCTGCTGAAGATGGACTGTACAATCTAACAAAATGGCCATTCTCTCCATAGCTATACTTATAACAAATTTATTCTTAAAATTAAGCCAAAGTTTACTTCACCCTAACTTCAAAATAAGCCTCTTAAAAGGTAGGACCAAGACGTGTCATGATGCACCATTGGGAACTACTTCCCACCTGTTCTGGAGGTCATCCTTGTCTCAGACATAGCTACTTGGTCCTTGGTCCTTGGTCCTCATCTCAGATATGGCTGCTCTGAGACTCACAATCACCTCAGTCCCCGAGTCTTTCCTAACAGGAAAAGTTCAGAGGTCATCCTTCTCCCATCCTGTAAAAGTGTGCAGTTGATTTGTATCAGTTTTTTTCGACCTACAAAAGTCATAAGGAGTCAAAGCAGCAGCACAGTTCGAAAAACATAAGGAAAAAAAAGGCTGAAATATTATTTCTACTGTTAACATGTTAGTATCCTTCTGCTATTTTTCTTCCATGCATGAATATATATTTTTCAGCAAAATGGTATCATGCTACATACATCATTTTGTAGCCTTGTTACTATGTTCAGATAATTAGAAGACAGAGATACTAGGCTCAGAGACTCATCACCTTTCAGGATACTGTGACAACAGACTGGTAGAGAAGTGAATAAATTAGACACCCCCTGTATAATCAAATCAAATTATAATTCAATGATCTAGTCTTCTACCTATGAATCTTCATTACTGTTTGTAATCTTAAGAGTGCTTTTTAAACTTGTAAAACATTGGGAGTTTTTCAGGTTTATCTAATTAAATAGTAATTAATGTCAAAGAGGCATAATCTCATATTCATCTATAATGTCTAAATGTCTGTCATATTCTCTGCTAAAATACAGAGACGCTAAGACCCTGTGTTATACCTAGAAATACTTGTCTAATAGCTTCATCCATGAAAGAGGATTGGGTTAGTTTTGTAATCTCGGGGATTATCAGTGCATCTTTGTTGTTTATTCACGATAAGACAAGGCAATGTGGATAAGCAGGCCTAAGAACATGACCCAACGACCAGATGTGACAGGCCCTGGGAGAGTCTGGCTCCCAGGAGAGGTTCAGCAGGGAAAGTGGGGTGTGGTGTCCAAGGCCTGCAGCAATTCTAATGTCTGCTCAAACGTAATGACTGGGCACTTCTGGGAAAAGGACTTTGTTAGAATCATCTCTCTGTTCCTATGGTATTCCATGGAGACTGGCATATCATAATAACCGTTCATGTTATTGTGTTCCTGTTCTATTCCCCACTCCGCTCTACGCACCTTACCTGTGTAATCCCATTCAATGCTCACAAAATCCCAATGAAACAGGAGTTGCCAATCACATTGTAAAGATAAGGGACTAAAACCCATGGAAGCAGTTAGTTCATAGCCATGTAGCCCAGGAAGTACGGAGCAAGCATTCACTGATTCGTTTTATTTATTGAGTACCTACTATATACCAGAAACTGTCTAAGGGCTGAGGATAGAGACCCTGCTCTCATGGAACTTACATTCTGGGAGGTCAAGGCAAGGGAAATAAACAAAGTCACCAAATAAATGCACAAGGTAATTCTAGAGGATATTAAGTGTCACAAAGACAAAACAGCACCATAAACTAACAGCCAGGAACTAACTGGTACTGGGAGAAGAGGACTGATTTAGACAGGGTAGTCAGGAAGTTTTCCCCCAAGAAGAAACTTTAGCTGAAAATTTCATGAATAGAACAATCCAGGAATGTGATGATCTGAGGGAAAAGAGTATAAAGGCTGGGAGGCAAGAACAGACCTGACATGTTTAAAAAACAGAAAGAAGGCATATATATATATATATACACACATATATATGTTAAAAAAATAAAAAGGTAAAGAGTGGTGCACAGTGATGACAGAGGTAGGCAGCGGCCAGATTATCTAGATCCTTACAGGTCATGGTAAAGAGTTGGGATTTTATTCTAAACATGGTGAAAACTTTGTGGAAGATTTTAAACAAGAGAGAAATATGATGTGATTTGTAACTTTTAGAGATAAAAAGCACAGTCTTACTCTAAAGCCTAGGCTCTTAATCCTGGGATAATGATGTGTTTTGAAGAGTTGGTGTCCAATTAATATGGAATAAAGGAATAATAATGACATAGTTCAAGAAGCAGAAATGAGCCCAATGTGTGAGAAGGGAACTGGAATTCATAGTAAGTGTAGGTCATAAGGACAGTCTGCATTGGAGGGGTGGATTGCTCAGAGGTTCCTGGTCCCAGCCGTCTATCAAGGATCCAGACCCTAAGAGGAGTCATCTGACCAAAGCAAGCCAGCAGCCAGCTCTTGGATGAACAAATGCACTGGGAAGATTATCAGAACAGGAACAAGAGGGAGGTGGATAAGGAAGAAGCCCAGGATTTGTGTGTACTGACAGAAGAAGAAAGGAAAGAAAGCCTCAGGATGAGGAACTTGGAAAATAGAAAATACAGTTTGGGGACTGACAGGCAAACTCTGTGATCAGCACTGCCTTTTCTTCTGATCCAGTTAGCTCCCGGGAAATACTGTGTAGAACTTGCAGACATTCACATTCTGTTTGGTGTAGGTAGTGCTGCATCTCTGGGTGAAATAAAAGTGGAGGGGGAATTTCTCACACTGGGAAAACAAGAAAAGACAAGACAAAGGAAGTTGAGAAGGAAAAAAGCTCCAAGTTTAGCATGATTTTTTCTTATTAACCTCTGGTTCTTATTAATCATCTCCTTTATTTTCTCGAGGCACATATCATGCTTATTTAATTGACTGTTATAAAATTTTGCAGGATTATTGAAGTCACAACCATAGGTAAATCGAGTGGTGTAAACTTAATGTAATTTTCATAAAACTAATAAACTTATTCTCCCTTTTCTACCTTTTCTGCTGTTTTCTCTACCTCTTTCTCTGTCTCTCTCATTCCTTCATTTTCTCTCTCTCGCCTTGCTACCTCCTTTCCTCTTTGTATGTTTGTATGTACATAAGTAAAATAAAATAACAAAAAGAAGTTTGCAGGGAATCAATATGAGCTGGTATTTTCTGTGATTTTATCTTTTATATTTATTTGAATATGAGAGCAACATTTACCTTTCTCTAGGCTTGAAGCACATTTTAAATTATCCAGAAATTCTTTTTGAAAAATCACTGAAAAGAATGTCTCCTTCATGGCTCAGTGGTCTTTTCTGTAAGTTCTTTCATTATTTGGGTATAACTCACTTGGATCTGAAGACATGAAACCACTTAAATCAACCAGATAGTGGGTTCCCTCACTATCTCTCATGGACTTGTGTTTCAGTTTCTTCTTAATGATGTTTCTTTCATGCTATTTCATTTGAAGAGCCTTGCTGGAGAATGTAAAAGGAAAATAGGAGCTGAGGAGTTCTGCTTTCTGTGTGTCATCTGTTAACATTGCACCATCTGCCCTGGGCAACTGGCCTATTCGTTCCTCGTTTTTCTGGGTAGTAAACAGATTTACTCAAAGGAAAAAGAAAGGGGAGAACAAAGGGTGTGCTACATCAGAGGTGGGGGATGGGAGTGGAATGACACCCATTGGTGCAAGATCACAGGCTGCTTACCACATGCCGCTGTTAGGCCCCAAATCCACTTGCTTGCTCCCATATCTGTTAAGGCCTCTCTGCACAGCTCCCACCAAAGATTTTTAAGAGAAAATAGGGGTACACACAATAATAATGGGAGATTTCAACACCCCACTGTCAGCATTAGACAGATCAACGAGACAGAAAGTTAAAAAGGATATCCAGGAATTGAACTCAGCTCTACATAAAGTGGACCTAATAGACATCTACAGAACTCTCCACCCCAAATCAACAGAATATACATTTTTTTCAGCACCACACCACACCTATTCCAAAATTGACCACATAGTTGGAAGTAAAGCTCTTCTCAGCAAATCTAAAAGAACAGAGATTATAACAAACTGTCTCTCAGACCACAGTGCAATCAAACTAGAACTCAGGATTAAGAAACTCACTCAAAACCGCTCAACTACATGGAAACTGAACAACCTGCTCCTGAATGACTATTGGGTACATAATGAAATGAAAGCAGAAATAAAGATGTTCTTTGAAACCAACGAGAACAAAGACACAACATACCAGAATCTCTGGGACACGTTCAAAGCAGTGTGTAGAGGGAAATTTATAGCACTAAATGCCCACAAGAGAAAGCAGGAAAGATCCAAAATTGACACCCTAACATCACAATTAAAAGAACTAGAAAAGCAAGAGCAAACACATTCAAAAGCTAGCAGAAGGCTAGAAATAACTAAAATTAGAGCAGAACTGAAGGAAATAGAGACACAAAAAACCCTTCAAAAAATTAATGAATCCAGGAGATGGTTTTTTGAAAAGATCAACAAAATTGATGGACCACTAGCAAGACTAATAAAGAAGAAAAGAGAGAAGAATCAAATAGATGAAATAAAAAACGAAAAAGGGGATATCACCACCGATCCCACAGAAATACAATCTACCATCAGAGAATACTACAAACACCTCTATGCAAATAAACTAGAAAATCTAGAAGAAATGGATAAATTCCTCGACAAATACACCCTCCCAAGACTAAACCAGGAAGAAGTTGAATCTCTGAATAGACCAATAACAGGTTCTGAAATTGTGGCAATAATCAATAGCTTACCAACCAAAAAGAGTCCAGGACCTGATGGATTCACAGCTGAATTCTACCAGAGGTACAAGGAAGAACTGGTACCATTCCTTCTGAAACTATTCCAATCGATAGAAAAAGAGGGAATCCTCCCTAACACATTTTACGAAGCCAGCATCGTCCTGATACCAAAACCTGGCAGAGACATAACCAAAAAAGAGAATTTCAGACCAATATCCTTGATGAACATTGATGCAAAAATCCTCAATAAAATACTGGCAAACCGAATCCAGCAGCACATCAAAAAGCTTATCCACCATGATCAAGTGGGCTTCATCCCTAGGATGCAAGGCTGGTTCAACATACGCAAATCAATAAATGTAATTCAGCATATAAACAGAACCAAAGACAAAAACCACATGATTATCTCAATAGATGCAGAAAAGGCCTTTGACAAAATTCAACAACCCTTCATGCTAAAAACTCTCAATAAATTAGGTATTGATGGGACGTATCTCAAAATAGTAAGAGCTATCTACAACAAACCCACAGCCAATATCATACTGAATGGGCAAAAACTGGAAGCATTCCCTCTGAAAACTGGCACAAGACAGGGATGCCCTCTCTCACCGCTCCTATTCAACATAGTGCTGGAAGTTCTGGCCAGAGCAATCAGGCAGGAGAAGAAAATGAAGGGTATTCAATTAGGAAAAGAGAAAGTCAAATTGTCCCTGTTTGCAGATGACATGATTGTATATCTAGAAAACCCCATTGTCTCAGCCCAAAATCTCCTTAAGCTGATTAGCAACTTCAGCAAAGTCTCAGGATACAAAATTAATGTACAAAAATCGCAAGCATTCTTGTACACCAATAACAGACAAACAGAGAGCCAAATCATGAGTGAACTCCCATTCACAATTGCTTCAAAGAGAATAAAATACCTAGGAATCCAACTTACAAGGGATGTGAAGGACCTCTTCAAGGAGAACTACAAACCACTGCTCAATGAAATAAAAGAGGATACAAACAAATGGAAGAACATTCCATGCTCATGGGTTGGAAGAATCAATATCGTGAAAATGGCCATACTGCCCAAGGTAATTTATAGATTCAATGCCATCCCCATCAAGCTACCAATGACTTTCTTCACAGAATTGGAAAAAACTACTTTAAAGTTCATATGGAACCAAAAAAGAGCCCGCATCGCCAAGTCAATCCTAAGCCAAAAGAACAAAGCTGGAGGCATCACGCTACCTGACTTTAAACTATACTACAAGGCTACAGTAACCAAAACAGCATGGTACTGGTACCACAACAGAGACATAGATCAATGGAACAGAACAGAGCCCTCAGAAATGATGCCGCATAGCTACAACTATCTGATCTTTGACAAACCTGACAAAAACAAGAAATGGGGAAAGGATTCTCTATTTAATAAATGGTGCTGGGAAAACTGGCTAGCCATATGTAGAAAGCTGCAACTGGATCCCTTCCTTACACCTTATACAAAAATTAATTCAAGATGGATTAAAGACTTATATGTTAGACCTAAAACCATTAAAATCCTACAAGAAAACCTAGGCAATACCATTCAGGACATAGGCGTGGGCAAGGACTTCATGTCTAAAACACCAAAAGCAATGGCAACAAAAGCCAATATCGACAAATGGGATCTCATTAAACTAAAGAGCTTCTGCACAGCAAAAGAAACTATCATCAGAGTGAACAGGCAACCTACACAATGGGAGAAAATTTTTGCAACCTACTCATCTGACAAAGGGCTAATATCCAGAATCTACAATGAACTCAAACAAATTTACAAGAAAAAAACAAACAACCCCATCAAAAAGTGGGCAGAGGACATGAACAGACACTTCTCAAAAGAAGACATTTATGCAGCCAAAAAACACATGAAGAAATGCTCCTCATCACTGGCCATCAGAGAAATGCAAATCAAAACCACAGTGAGATACCATCTCACACCAGTTAGAATGGCCATCATTAAAAAATCAGGAAACAACAGGTGCTGGAGAGGATGTGGAGAAATAGGAACACTTTTACACTGTTGGTGGGACTGTAAACTAGTTCAACCATTGTGGAAGTCAGTGTGGCGATTCCTCAGGGATCTAGAACTAGAAATACCATTTGACCCAGCCATCCCATTACTGGGTATATACCCAAAGGACTATAAATCATGCTGCTATAAAGACACATGCACACGTATGTTTATTGCGGCACTATTCACAACAGCAAAGACTTGGAACCAACCCAAATGTCCAACAACGATAGACTGGATTAAGAAAATGTGGCACATATACACCATGGAATACTATGCAGCCATAAAAAATGATGAGTTCGTGTCCTTTGTAGGGACATGGATGAAACTGGAAAACATCATTCTCAGTAAACTATCGCAAGGACAAAAAACCAAACACCGCATGTTCTCACTCATAGGTGGGAATTGAACAATGAGAACTCATGGACACAGGAAGGGGAACATCACGCTCTGGGGACTGTTGTGGGGTGGCGGGAGGGGGGAGGGACAGCATTAGGAGATACACCTAATGCTAAATGACGAGTTAATGGGTGCAGGAAATCAACATGGCACATGGATACATATGTAACAAACCTGCACATTGTGCACATGTACCCTAAAACCCTGAAGTATAATAAAAAAAAAAAAAAAAAGAAAGAAAATCAGCAGATGTATTTTTAATCTCCCTACCTACAACAGGTAAATCCAAACTGCCTCAGAATATACAGTTGTACTTTTCGTTCTAGCTGAAACCATAAAAAATTATTCTAAAGGTAAAGATAAAATTGTATTCTTTAGATAAAGTTAAAAGCAAATATGAATGTGCATTAAAACTACTTTTTGATTATTTGTCACCCTTTGTTATTATTCACATACCTATGACTAGATACATATATAAAAATTTAATAAAATTACTTGATAAAGAACACACACAAAAAAAAAAAGAGAAAATAGGGGTAATATTGGAGAGCAGTTGGCTTTATGTGTGACTGCCATAACCGCCATAGAGAGAGATCAGTCTTCATCATCTTTAGCTTTCGAAACCTGACTCATGCAACTCTTCTATGCAACCTTCTATACCCCCCACTTGTGTAGATCTCCTTCCCCAAACTCACAGCCAATTCTTCTCTTCTCTGTGCTGCACCTGTATGTTGCACAGATGCCACTATTAGCCTCATCACACTGCAACAGTTTTTTTATGTCTGTCTCTTAATCGACGGATTAGTGTATGAATTTGCTAAAACTGCTATACCAAATTGCCATAAATTGGGTGGCTTAAACAACAGAAATGTATAATCTCACAGTTCTGGAAGCAACAAGTCCAGATCAAGGTGTCAGCAGGGTTGTTTTTTTCTGAGAACTGGGAGGGAGAATCTGTCCCATGTGTCTCTCCTCACTTCTGGTGGTTTGCTGGCAATCTGACATTCTTGGCTTCTATAGGCATCACCCCGATCTCTGCCTTCATCTTCACGTGGCATTTTCTGCATATCTGATTCTTTGTGTGGCATTCTTTTTGTAAGAATGCCAGTGGGATTAGGGGCTCACCCAACTCCAGTATGACTTCATCTTGAATTATAACTGCAATGACCTGATTTCCAAATAAAGTCATATCCCAAGATACTAGAGGTGAGGACTTCAACCTATAAATTTTGAGGGAACACAATTCAACCCATAACAATCAGGTTCCATGTTTAATTCATGTCATACTTGACATCTACTACACTGCCAAGTCTTCGCCTGAAATCCAAGGCCCTCAAAAATATACATTTAATTGGCTTAAATATCTCTTCCACTTTCAGTATAGATGCAGGCCAAATTGAGTGTATGAGTTGCATTTTTCTTTCTCAGAGATAGCACCATTAGGAAACCAGAAAAGCTCTGAAAACAGAAAAGTCTCTGATCTCAAGAGACTTATTCTATTTTATGGTTTCTTGATGGTGCTATCTCTTAGAAAACGAGTGTGGCAAATACTACAATTGCGTGAGCCCAGGGTATAGTGGGAAGCCAGAGGCCATAAAGATTGAGCGGGATCTTCAAAGGTAAGATTGGTCCCCTGCTATGTGCCAGATAATGGGCTGGATGTACATTTAGTCTACTAAATGTGACAACATACATCCAGCCCATTATCTGGCGCATAGTAGGGGACCAACCTTTTGTTTTGACTCCCTTGGCCTAACTCTTGAAGAATGAGGCCCATGAAACTTAAATCACATTCATTCTGCAGATCCCTGCAAAGACAGATTTCCTGCTCCTCCTTCAGTTCACTTTATCCTCTAATAGAATTCAAGAATGATGCAATGTAGATGTGAACAGGGCACAAGGCTCTCTTAAAGAGGCTCACAGTCGGCCGGGCGCGGTGGCTCACGCCTGTAATCCCAGCACTTTGGGAGGCCGAGACGGGCGGATCACTAGGTCAGGAGATCGAGGCCATCTTGGCTAACACGGTGAAACCCCGTTTCTACTAAAAATACAAAAAATTAGCTGGGCGTGTTGGCGGGCACCTGTAGTCCCAGCTACTCGGGAGGCTGAGGCAGGAGAATGGCGTGAACCCAGGAGGCGGAGCTTGCAGTGAGCCGAGATGGCGCCACTGCACTCCAACCTGGGGGACACAGCAAGGCTCCGTCTCAAAAAAAAAAAAAAAGGCTCACAGTCTGGTGGGAAAATGAGTGTGGCAGATATTATAATGGCATGAGCCCAGGGTACAGTGGAAAGCCAGAGGCCATAAAGATTGAGCTAGATATTCAAAGGTAAGGAACGGAGAGCCAGGTGAGGAGGTAGGCAAAGATTTTCCCGACAGTAGGCATAGAATTACAGAATTCCAGAGGTCAGAGAGAAGCAAGCCATACCAGTGTCTTAATCCATTTGGGCAACTATAACAAAAATATCATAGACTGGGTGGCTTAAATGACAAATATTTGCTTCTCAAAGTTCTAGAGGCTAGGAAGTTCAAGATCAAGGTGTTGACAAATTCAGTGTCTGTTGAGGGCCCTCTTCCTGTTTCATAGAAGGCCCAGGATTTTATTGCCACATCTCCACATGGCTGAAGGGGTGAGAGAGCTCTCTGGAGTGTCTTTTATAAGGGCACTAATCTCCTTCATGGGGATTCACCCTCATGACTTAATCACTCTCAAAGGCTCTGTCTCCTAATACATCACCATGGGGTTGGTATTAGGATTTGTGGGTGTGATCATAAATATTCAGTCTATAACACCCACTGTGCTGTATGAGTACAGCCCTAAGAGTTTGGAGTCAGATCAAGAGTATCAGGCAAGTTGCGCTGAGGACCTTGGACTTTAGGCAAAAACTGAAGAGTTTTGAGCACTGGACTAGCACTGCCAGATTTGTGATTTGGAAAGATCACAGATGGCCAGGTGCTGTGACTCACATCTGTAATCCCAGCACTTTGGAAGGCTGAGGTGGGTGGATCATGAGGTCAAGAGATCGAGATCATCCTGGCCAACATGGTGAAACCCCGTTTCTACTAAAAATACAAAAATTAGCTGGGCGTGGTGGCACGCGCCTATAGTCCCAGCTACTCGAGAGGCTGAGGCAGGAGAATTGCTGGAACCTGTGAGGTGGAGGCTGCAGTGTGCTGAGACCGCACCATTGCACTCCAGCCTGGCTCAAAAAAAAAAAAGGAAAAGAAAAAGAAAAAGAAAGATCACAGACTACAACAATAATTTATGGATCAAAGGATATCAGTTAGGAACATATCGTGTAACTCAGAAAAGAAAGAATCACAGGGACTTGTGCTGAAGATACACAGTAGGGACAGAGAGAATCAAGACAGGCTGTGGACACTCTCTAAGCTCCACTGAGATCCCCTGTCATCCTTGGTAACATCTTCTGTGCGCCATCCTCCAGCTGCACTTCTGCTTTCATGCCCACATCCACCTCACACCTGCAACTTTCCTTTGGCTAACACTTCTTGGCATTGGAGTGCCTTGCCCACAGGCATAAAAAAGCCCAAAGTGCCTAAAAGTTCACTTTCTACACACCACCCCCACCACCACTAACCCCTCAAATCCCACAGCCTTTAGACAGGGATTGTAAAATATAAAATATTAAAGCCCAGTTGCTTTGATCATGCTTGGGACAAATCCCAAGGCCCCAGTTACATTCCAGTATTTTCCATGGGCTCAGACTGAAGCTACTCTCTGGGACACGCTGTCTGAAACTGCACCCTTCCCTGTCTTGCTTCCCTCACTCCTTTCCCAGGTTCTCCTGGAAGCACGTCCTTCATAAATCATTTACACATGAAGCCTTCCCCTGAGATGTCCTTCAGATGAACCTGTACTAAGACAGGAGATTGAGAGCTATTGAAAAAACTAGAGGTGTCCACAGCTTAGTAAGTGACTGGATGTGGGAAGCTATATTATTAACTAAAAGAAAAAATATTCAGTGAAACTCAAAGTATGTTTACAAACAAGTGTGCGAGAACTAAAAGGACAAATACTACTCAAGTAGAAAGTTAATTTCGTAAGTCCAATTTTTACTCTTCCTTTGACTCTGAGGGAAGAAAGTTTTTGCAACATTCAATTGCTCCAGCTTTGTTACTCTAAATTTAGGACACCAATAGGGTGCTGTGGAAATCCATCTTTCTTTAGAAGAATTTTAATATAATAGCCTTTGTATCAAGTAGCTAAGAATGGATTGGAATCCCAGCCAGATCCCCCGGCTGCTTCCTCACTGCCTGCCTCTTGCGATCCCACCGCCCCCCCCTTCCTTGTGTTCCCTGGGTCTTCTGCAAATGTCTCAGATTCTTCACACCCCAGGAATGGGCCTGCACAATGTTCTGCACTGACTGTTTTCATTCTGGTCACCCCCCTCCCCTGACTGTCCTGAGCAATGTTCTTTCTGTCCTTTTTGTCTTTTTTAAATATGTGAGTGAACAAATGTGGGACACGTGGTAACATTCTAGGAAGCCTGAGCTCGCGAGGTAGGACTCTAAAGCACCGAGAAGGATGTCTGTTGTTACTGGTGGATTAAGCCTCAGATTCTGTAAACATATCTTAAGCATACATAGTTTACGATTGCAATCAAATAAAACTTACTGCAAAGGTAATGTGATACAAATGTAATGACAAGTATAATAAGTATTAGTTTGCTATGTGTTAATCTAAGCAAGTCACATAAATGCCGTTCAATACTTTTTACATAGGCAGCGTAAATATGTCATTTTTATGCTCCTTTTAGAGAGACTGTAATCAGTATTCAGGCAAATCAACAATTCCCCAATCACACACAATTTAAACAACAAAGTTCCTAAATTTGACTCCTCAGTAATTATCATCCACCTACATTTGAGGGCCTATTTTATGCCGAGCACTGTGCTAGGTGCTGTAGACACAGGGAAAATGACAACATCATCTCCGTCACCAAGCAATCTGGGTTCTCACTCCCAGCCCCTGCACCTGGGACTAAACATTTCTGGGTTCCACTCCTACTCTCCCAGTTCTTTCATCGCCAGACTTTGCCCTTCATCAGAACATTCCCTTGGACAGTAGCTCATTCCCTTGCACAGTAGCTCTGTCCCCCAACTCCAGCCTCAGGCCTCAAGGCTATAGAAACTGTGGCTCATATCCCCACAGCTTATCTGCTAGGTAAGGCAGGGTGCCAGCAGAACTGTTACTGCAGTGATCTTGGGATAGAGCACATACAAAAAAAGAAACAAGGCACAGTGAAAGGGCTTCAGACAATTAGGGGTGGAAAGTACACAGGAGATGGGGCAGGGCTATGAGAATAGCGAAGAGCAGGCACAGGACAGAGAGGGGCAGCTTGTCCTCTCTTAACATGGCTTTGGCAAGTCCTTCTGGGACCAGGAGCCATCCTCACTAGGAAGGGATTAGGAGGGTTCTTCCTTCTGAGCAGAACTGAAAAGAATCCAGCAGTGAGGGCAGAGATGATAAAACAAATAATAGTGTGTACTAGGAGCTTGCTAAGCCCCAAATCCATTATTTTGTTTAATCTTCAGAAGCACTCTGAAGATTTGCTACTGCTATTTAGCAGATGAGAAACCCAAGATTTAAAAACATGACCAAAATCAAGAAACAAGTAAGTGGCAAAACAAGGGTTAATTCAAACTTCAAACCCAAAGTTCCTTTTTTTTTTGAGACGGAGTTTTGCTCTTGTTGCCCAGGCTAGAGTGCAATGGCACCATCTCAGCTCACTACAACTTCCACCTCCCGAGTTCAAGTGATTCTCCTGCCTCAGCCTCCCGAGTAGCCTAGATTACAGGCATGCACCACCATGCCCGGCTAATTCTTGTATTTTTAGTAGAAACGGGGTTTCTCCATGTTGGTCAGGCTGGTCTCGAACTCCCGACCTCATGTGATCCGCCCAACTTGGCCTCCCAAAGTGCTGGAATTACAGGTGTAAGCCACTGCACCTGGCCCAAGCCCAAAGTTCTTAACTGCTTCATTCTACTGTCTCGGTGAAAGACACCCAGATCTTGCTGGCTATCTTGCTTAAACTTACACCAAACCATAGTATGACTTCAGACACAAAGATATGACACCCTTCCTTATCACTTGCTTTCAGGTTCTTATAATACAATTAAAGAAAGAATATTTTATATAAAAGAAGTTAAGGAGAAGTAAAGCTTCAATGTGAATGAGATTTGCTCTAAATATAAATGCTGAGAGGAAAGGTCATTGAAAACAGGAGGGATGAAAAGAAGTCAGAAAGCAGATCAGCAACGCCAAAGACATGTAAGTTTCTGAGCTGATCCTTTTACCAAGGCCGGTGTTATTTATATGCAGCCAAACGCAGGCAATCACAGGTTGGATCCACGGGTTCTTCATGCTTCATCTGGGCTCCTCAGCCTCAAGCCCTGGTGCAGAGCCCCTGCCGAGGAACTTGGCTTTAGACATTGGGGTAGGCATTAGGCATAGAGAGGGTTTCCCAAAGAAGAGAAGAAAATCCGCCTTTTTCCTTTTTACCATGTTAAGACTTGCTCTAAGGAGAGGCTCTAAAGAAACAAATGAGGCTGAGATCTGAATTTCCAAATAATTAGTCCCAAATTCTTTACCTATGGTGCTAAGAAATAGAGATGGTGACGTGGATTTCACTTACCTCCATCCCTTTAGGTTAGAAAGGTTCGAAAGATTGCCCTCAGTTAAGTCACTAACCTGTTTCATGGATAGCAGATGGACACTAATTCGAAAATTCAACTAAAAGTTTTGGCTCAGTTCTTGTGCCTCCCTTACAAGGTCTTCAATCCCTCATCCTGGTGAATTTATCAGGATCCAGCACATTGCTGGGAATCTAGCCAGCTCAGATGTATGAATTGTCAGCACATCTCTTTTAGGAACAACTCACATTTACCAAGCTTATGGGATAGACACATAAACCTGATGCCGATTTATTATGTGTGATGGGCAATGATCATCACTGGGACTGAAGGACTTCAGGTTCATAGGTACATTTCTCATGGCGGGAGAAATGTGTGCCAAATCACATTGCAAAGTTTGCTTGGTGGCCTGGAAAGCAGAACAAAGAGACTTCAAGAAGCCAATAATTGCATGAGGTTGAGATGACCAGATGCAAACATTCCACAGCAGAGTGGTATGTTGGTGGACCCTTCCAGGATGCACAGTCCTTGGATGTGTAGACAGGCACTGGCAAGGTTGCATCCAAAACTCTTTTTTTCTACTTTCATGGTTGACCAGTGCTTTTAGTTGTATTTTTTGCCCCGATATATGATAATACATTTTATTCATTTCAATCAAATCTTGTAAACCTAGGAGCCACTTTATCTTACTTAGATAACTTCCTTTCTCAGTTTTTATCTATCATTTGTTTACCTTAAAAGTAAATTTTCTGATAATCTTATTTTGCTCTTAGAGAAACCCTTTCCACCCTTGTAGAAAAACCCTCATGTAGGCCGGGCGCAGTGGCTCACGCTTGTAATCCCAGCACTTTGGGAGGCCGAGGCGGGCAGATCACGAGGTCAGGAGATCGAGACCACGGTGAAACCCCGTCTCTACTAAAAAAAAAAATACAAAAAAAATTAGCTGGGCGTGGTGGCGGGCGCCTGTAGTCCCAGCTACTCGGAGAGGCTGAGGCAGGAGAATGGTGTGAACCCGGGAGGCGGAGCTTGCAGTGAGCCGAGATTGCGCCACTGCACTCCAGCCTGGGTGACAGAGCGAGACTCTGTCTCAAAAAAAAAAAAAAAAAAAGAAAAAAGAAAAACCCTCATGTAAACCCTTATACATTAGCAACACTATGCATTTTAATATCATTGGTGAACAGAAAGAATATGAAAGGCAGAATATTAAGACCAAATAACTTTCCCTGGGAAACAAAGAATTCAATACTGGTAGAATATATCTATACTTTATTGCTCATTCATTTACTCATTTGTCATTCCACAGGCATCTATTAAGAACTTAATATTAGCTACACATGTTCTAGACACAGGGAAATAGAAATGAACAAGACAGACAAAGTCTCTGCTTCCATGGACCTTAAATTCAAGTGAGAGGCAGGGAGACAGTCCGCAAACAAAACAAAATAAAATAAAATAGGAGGAAGTGGCAAGTTCTCTGATAAAAATAAAACATGTTATGGAGTGATTGGGTAGGGTGGTCAGAAGAGTCCTCTCTGAGGGAATGATGTATAAACTGAGCCCTACATAGCAAGGTGGAAATAGCTATATGTGAGTCATGGAAAACAGCATTCCACACAAAGGATACATCTGGTGCAAGTCATACATCTATCTATTATGCTAAACATCTCCCACTTGTGAGAATTTCACAAAGATTTCTATAGGCAGAAATTGCATTATAGATATTCTCTAGAACATTGAGAAGTTAGAGCCTGAATTTTAGACGCCTGTTGAGTGTGGATATCTGGATATCGTTTCCATCCCTGGAAACTATAAATGTTGAGACAAAGCAATTTTAGCAATTTTCCCATATTATTCACCAATCATTATATATGATAGATGATTAAGATGATAAAAGAGAAGTGCATATTCTTTGGCTGTTTTCCTGTTGTTAAACTCCTCCCTCCTCCACCAATAGCCTTAAAAGCTTGGCATGAAGCCACATCAGTTCCAATGCATCTACCAAAGTGTCGATATTGACCATTGATTCTCTCACATATACATTTAATTTTCTGAACAAGGAGAGACTTGCTTGATTGGATTTTTGTTCTTTCATTAACTCTTGGTCCTCACAACAGTACCAAAAAGAAGCAAAAGCTATCAAGTTTTGGTGCCATGCTTCAATAGATATTCCTTATCCAGATTCTAGCCTCCGGATTTTAATAACTGGGGTCACGCCGAGTTCTCATTTCTCACATAAAATTGCAGGAGACAAGGAAGAAAAACAAATACTAGGAAAACATAATAGATACATTTTTAGTGCTCTGAGTTTTTTATGTCAATAATATCTAGTATTGAACTAAAAGCAGCCCTTGTGAGAGGAAAGGGAGTGAGTATTTTGTCATGGTCAGTCCACATAGTAACAATGTCTTAGCCTGTGGTTTGTGGGTTTCCTTTGGTGTATTCTGTGTCTCTAGATACTTTGCTGTTGTTTCCTAATTTAAAACTCAACATCTTAAAATGCTCTATGTTTTCCTACTAAGTGTAAGAAAATACTTCAAATGTTCTAGTTTAATACCAATTTCTTATTTTAAAAAATTCAAACTCATAGTTTAGATGCTTACTTCACAAACATCCAACATCTTCATCAATCATAGTCACTTTTTTAGGACATTGTTACTGTCATATTAACGTGTGATGCAATTCACCAGGCGCAAACCTCTCCAAGTATCTACAAGAGCGATATTCTGATGGGAATTAGCCACTGCCATTAGAATGATTGAACCATTCTAAGATTCTATGTTACCAGATAAATAGGCCATAAACCTCCAAGTTCTTCTGTACATTCACCTTTTTTTTTTTTTTTTTTTGAGACAGAGTTTCATTCTTGTTGCCCAAGCTTGAGTGCAGTGGTGCTATCTCGGCCCACTGCAACCTCTGCCTCCTGGGTTCAAGTGATTCCCCTGCCTCAGCCTCCCGAGTAGCTGGAATTACAGGCCCGCACCACCACGCCCAGCTAATTTTTTGTATTTTTAATAGAAACAGGGTTTCACCGCGTTAGTCAGGCTGGTGTCAAACTCCTGACCTCAGGTGATCCACCCGCCTCTGCCTCCCAAAGTGCTGGGATTACAGGCATGAGCCACCACGCCCTGTCACTCATCCTTTACTTCTTCATAACAAGATGTAATTTTGTTTACTCTTCATTACAGCTTCAACCATAGTGAACTGAAATTTTGCTGGGCCTACACTTGTATTTGCATCAGTTATATAAGTCATCCTTCCCTACTTATGTGCCTCTCTGACTCCTTCTTGAACAGCTAAAGTGTGATAAGCAGCGGCTTATCACAGCGGCAGAGTAGATTTTTCTAAATCTACTCTGGAGTACTTAAAACTGGACTTTATATAAGAAGTAACAATGTCTTCATCATTCTTTCTGAGAACTTCACAGGAAATTTAAAAATCCTCTTGCGTAACATTGAAATAATCAGACTGTCACTTCAGTCGGGTAATTCAATTTTGTATTTAGCAGTTAAATAAAAATATTTAAACGTAAAATTTACAAACACACACGCTTGGTCAAACAGACTTTATCTGAATCTTCAATAATTAAGTTGCTTTATAAAATATCCAGATTTTCAGCCTAGGAAAAGATACAAGCATTTCAAGACTAGAGAATTGTGAGAGCAATACAAATATTTCTAAATAAATGTTAAAAGTGAATATCCAAATTAGAAAATTAGAAATTCAAGCATCAATTTAAAGTATCTATCTAAATTGACAGGGCCTCACTCTGTAGCCCAGGCTGGAGTGCAGTGCCACAACTGTAGCCCACAACTGTAGCCCGAGTAACTAGGACTATAGATGCACACCACCACGCTCAGCCAATTTTAGAAGTTTTTTTTGTAGAAATGGAGTCTTGCCATGTTGACCAAGCTGGTCTAAAACTCTTGGCCTCAAGCAGTCTTCCTATCTTGGCCTCCCAAAGTGCTGGGAATACAGGTATGAGCCACCACACCCAGGCATCTCCATTTTAGAAATTTTAAAACTAGGGTATTGCATTAGCTTTCCTGTGCTTCAACTGATTTACTAAGACCTTGGAGAAGTCTGTTTTCTTCAGAGGCAACTTATTTCCATTTGTGAAACAGGAATGGGAAATAGCTGTAAACAGATCTGTCCATAAAGCTCTGAAATTACTTCAAATGAAGGAGTCACATAATCAGAAAACCCCCCTAGTGGTGTTGTTTTTATTAGGTGACCCCAGAGAAGCACTTTTAATGACTACAATTCAATCTCCTGTTAGACACTGGAAGATACTGTCAGCACAAACGAGTATTGAACTCCAGTCTGGGCAGGCCTATCTCATTCGTTGCCAGGTTATCAGAGCATTTCTCAGGAAAGTGCATTGACTCTTTCAAGGGAAGTGATATACTGAATGGGAACTTAGTAACCCATGTGAGTAAGTATACACTTTCAGGCACCTCAGCAAATAAGAAAAACACTGGGCCACTAAAGGCAACTTGTGTCTGATCCTGTACTCTTGCCTTTGACATGCTACCTGCTGTGGTTCCTGAGTAGGCTTCTCACCAAAACTCTTCTGGCTTCTACCCTGAGAGTGGCTCAAAATGCTTAAATGTGTGAAGGCACTTTATCTACCCCAGCCCTACCTTTATCTACCCAGCCCCTCCTTCTGGAGTTCATTTTCCCCTGCACAGAAAGTGGACAATCAAACTATCCAATTTGCGGAACAAACAGGTTTTCTTATTTGACAAATAAAGCTCATTCTGATTCATACGTCCAATACATTATTGTGTTCTCAGTATATGTGGATTTGCCACAGGTTAACAAACACTGACTGAGCATCTCCCATATGCTAAGCATTTACCATCATAGATTAAGGTTGTCTCCCTGTGATGCCTCCATGTAACACTTCATACGTTTCAAGTAGAATTTAGATTTTTCTGCCTTATCCACTGAGTGTCGTGGTAAACAGAATTCTAATATAACCCAGAGACCCTCACTGTCATATGATCCTTTCTTCTTCAGGATGGAAAGAACCTATAAATACTGTGGGATGTCAGTCCCATGATTAGGTCACATTTTTTGTCATAGTAAACCTAACCTGGCATAATCAGTGAGATCTTAAAATGGACAGAGTTCTTCCTAGTAAAAGGGATGCAAAGTTTCAGAGGAATTCTCCATTGCTGGCTCTGAAAACGGAAGAAGAACATGGCAAAGAACTGAGTGGCTTCTAGGAGCTGAGAACAGCCCCAACAGTCAGCAAGAAATAGGGAATTCAGTCCTACATTGCAGGGAACTGAGTGAGCTTGGAAGAGGACCCCAAATCCCCAGATAAGAATCCAGCTCAGGCGAAGCACAGTGGCTCACACTCTGATATGGTTTAGCTGTGTCCCCATCCAAATCTCATTTTGAATTGTAGCTCCAATAATTCCCATGTGTCATGGGAGGAACCCAGTGGGAAATAATTGAATCATGGGAACAGGTCTTCCCTATGCTCTTCCCATGATAGTGAGTAAGTCTCACAAGATCTGATGGTTTTATAAAGCCCTTACACAGGCTATCTTGCCTGCCACCATGTAAAACATCCCTCTGCACACAGAAAAACCACCTTCATAAGATCCTAAAATCAAGTGAGCACTCATAGTAGCTGATTTTAACTCCATATGACTGAAAAAAACACTGGAAGAGTGAAGGAAAGTCAGTCTTGAATTACCAATGCTACCCCTCCCCCATCCCACAGCAGTGACTGCATGGCACAAAGAGAGAATCTGTGCAGTTAAGAACGGGAGAGTATAGCAGCTGTGAAACATTGTATTGAATTAAGGCCTGCCCTGTCACAGCAGAAAGCAGATCTGGGCTCAACTCAACCGATGCTCGCCCACCTAGGATGTATATAAATCAGCCCTAGACAAAGTGGAATTGTTCATCCTAGAAGTCAGAACTTGAGTTCTGGCAAGTCTTGCCACCACAGGCTAAAGTGTCCTGGGGCTCTAAATAAACTGGAAAGGCCGTCGAGGCCACAAGGACTACAACTCCTAGGCAAGTCCTAGTGTTAAACTGAACTCACAGACAGTGGACTTGGGGGGCACATGACCTACTGAGACATCATCTGGGCTAGCTAAGGGAGTGCTTGAGCCATCTCTCTCCCAACCCCAGGCAGTGTAGCTCACAGCAATGGAAGCGACCCCTTCCTTCTGCTTAAGGAGAGGAGAGTGAAGAGTAAGGAGGGCCTTGTCTTGCGTTTTGGATACCACCTCAGCCACAGCAGCATAGGACACCCTTCTGAGCCATGAGGCCCTCCTTCCAGGCCCTAGCTCCCAGACATTTCTAGACACACTCTGGGCCAGAAGGAAATCCACTACCTTGAAGGGAAGGACCCGGTCCTGGTAGGACAGATCACCTACTGACTAAAAAGCCCTTGGGCCCTGAATAACCAGCAGTGACTCCCAGGTAGTATGCTGTGGGCCTTGGTGAGACTCTGAAACTTGCTGGCTTCGTGTGACACTCAGCACATTCCCAGCTGTGGGAGCTACAGGAAGAGTCTCCTGCTTGAGAAACGTGGAGGGAAAAGTAAGGTGACTTTGTTTTGCACCTTAGGTACCAACTTAGCAATAGAAGGTTAGAGCAACTTGCAGGCTCTTGGAGTCCCCACTTCCAGGCCTTGGCTCTTGGACAGCATTTCTGGACCTGCCCTGAGCCAGAGAGGAGCCCACTGCCCGAAAGGGTGATTCCCAGACCAGGCAGCATTCACCAGAAGCTGACTGAAGAATCCTTGGGCCTAAAGGGAATATTGCCAGTAGTCTGGCAGTACTCCCTGTGGGCCTGTGGTGATTATGACCACAGGGTGAGGCTCCTCTACCTGTGGAAAGGGGAGAAAAAAGTGAGGACTGCATCTTGTGGTTTGAGTGCCAGCACAGTTGCAGAACAAAAAGAACACCAGGTAGACTTCTGTGATTTTTAACTCCAGGCCCTCGTACCTGAGCAGCACCTCCGGACCCACCTGGGCTCTGGGAGAACTTGCCTCCCCGAAGGGAAGGAAACAGGCCTGGCTGGATTTGCCAGCTGTTGACTGTAGAGCCCCAGGGCCTTGAGTGAACATAGGTGGTAGGCACATAGTGGTTACAGCAGGCCTGGAGCAAGACCCAGTGCTATGCTAGCTTCAGATCTGACCCAGTGCAGTCCCAGTGCTGGTGGCCACAGGGTTGCTTGTGTCACCCCATCCCTATCTCCATACAGCTCAGAAGAGAGACAGAGAGAGAGAGAGAGACTCCATTTGTTTGGAGGAAGTAAGGGAAGAGAACAAGAGTCTTTGTCTAATAATCCAGAGATTTCTTCCAGATCTTATTCAAGACCATCAAGATGGTACCTCTATGAATCTGCCAGAACCACAACATTGCTGAATTTAAGATGTCCCCTAATGCAGATATGGCTTTGATCACAACACCCAAGTCCTTTTGAATACCTGGAAAGCCTTCCAAGGAAGGACAGGTACAAACAAGCCTAGACTGCAAAGACTACAATAAATACCCCACTCTTCAATGACCAGACAAAGATGAACATCTACAAGTATCAAGACAATCCACGATAACATGGCCTCACCAAATGAACTAAATAAGGCACCAGGGACCAATCCTGGAAAAAGAGAGATATGTGACCTTAAAGACAGATAATTCAAAATAGTTATTTTGAGGAAATTCAAAGAAATTCAAGATAACACAGAGAAAGAGCTCAGAATTCTAGGAGATAAATTTAACATATAAAACAATTAAAAAGAAGCAAGCAAAAACTGTGAAGTTCAAAAATGCAACTGACATATGAAGAATGCAGCAGTCTCTTAACAGCATAGTTGATCAAGCAGAATAAAGAATTAGTGAGCTTGAAGACAGGCTATTTAAAAATACAGTCAGAGGAGACAAAAGAAAAAAATAATAAACAAACAATGGAGCACGCCTACAGGATCTAGAAAATATCCTCAAAAGGGCAAATTTAAAAGTTATTGGCTTTAGGCAGGGTGCAGTGACTCATGTCTGTAATCCCAGCTACTTGGAGGCTGAGGCAGGAGAATCTTGAACCCGGGAGGTGGAGGCTGCAATGAGTCAAAACTGTGCCACTGCACTCCAGCCTGTGCAACAGAGAGACTCTTTCTCAAAAAAAAAAGAAAAACAAAAAGAGTAGTTGGCCTTAAAGAGAAGGTAGAAAAAGAGATGGGGTAAAATGTTTATTCGTAGAGAAAATAACAAAGAATGTCCCAAACCTAGAGAAAGGTATCAATATCCAAGCATGAGAAGGTTATAGAACACCAAGCAGATTTAACCCAAAGAAGACTACCTTAGGTATTTAATAATCAAACTTCCAAAGGTCAAGGATAAAGAAAGGATCGTAAAAGGAGCAAGAGAAAACAAACAAATAAGCTTATAAAAAGGAGCTCCAATATATCTGGCAGCAGACTTCTCAGAGGAAGCCTTACAGGCTAGGAGAGAGTGGCATGACATATTTATTTATTTATTTGAGACGGAGTCTCGCTCTGTCACCCAGGTGGGAGTGCAGTGGCGCGATCTTGGCTCACTCCAAGCTCTGCCTCCCGGGTTCACTCCATTCTCCTGCCTCAGCCTCCCAAGTAGCTGGGACTACCGGCGCCTGCCACCACGCCTGGCTAATTTTTTGTATTTTTAGTAGAGATGGGG
The DNA here is from genome assembly GCF_028878055.3 of Symphalangus syndactylus. Classification (NCBI taxonomy): domain Eukaryota; kingdom Metazoa; phylum Chordata; class Mammalia; order Primates; family Hylobatidae; genus Symphalangus; species Symphalangus syndactylus. The sequence continues at coordinate 117,490,362 of NC_072424.2, read as the reverse complement.
CTTCACCGTGCTAGCCAGGATGGTCTCGATCTCCTGACCCCGTGATCCGCCCACCTCAGCCTCCCAAAGTGCTGGGATTACAGGCGTGAGCCACTGCACCCAGCGACATGACATATTTAAAATGCTGAAGGAAAAAAATTTTTACCCTAGAATAGTATATCCAGCAAAAATATCTTTCAAACTTGAAGGAGAAATGAAGACTTTCCCAGACAAACAAAAGCTTAAGGATTTCATAAACACCAGACCTGTCTTACAAGAAATGCTAAAGAGTTATTCCATTTGAAAGAAAGACAGTAATGATCAGTAACAAATCATCTGAAAGTGCAACACTCACTGGTAATAGTAAGTGCACAAACACAGAGTACTATAACACTGTAACTGTGGGGTGTAAACTACTCTTATCTTGAATAGAAAGATTAAACAATGGGCCAATCAGAAATAATAACTTTTCAAGACATAGCCAGTACTATAAAATATAAAAGAAACAAGAAAAAGTTAAAAAGTGGAGGGGATGAAGTTAAGGCGTAGAGTTTTGTGTGTTAGTTTTCCTTTGCCTGTTTATTTATGCAAGCAGTATTAAGTTGCTATCAGCTTAAAATAATGGGTTATAAAATAGTATTTGCAAGCCTCATGATAACCTCGAATCAAAAAAACATACTACAGATACACAGAAAATAAAAAGCAAGACATTAAATCATACCACCAGAGAAAATCACCATCACTGAAAGAAAGATGGAAGGAAGGAAGGGAGGGAGGGACGAAGGACCAAAAAACACCCAGAAAACAAATTAAAAATGGCAGGAGTAAGTCCTTACTTATCAATAATAAGACTGAATGTAAATGGACGAAACTCTCCAATCAAAAGACATGGAGTAGCTGAATGAATTAAAAAAATTTTAAAAGACCCAATAATCCATTGCCCACAAGAAACACACTTCCTCTATAAGGAAACACATGCACTGAAAATAAAGGCATGAAAAAAAGATATCCCATGGCAATGGAATCCAAAAAAGAGCAGAAGTAGCTATATTTATATTAGACAAAATAGATTGCAAGACAAAAACTGTAAAAGGTGACGAAGGTCATTACATAATCACAAAGGAGTCAATTCAGCAAGAGGATATAACAAAAATTTTAAAGATATATGCAACCAAAACTGGAGCTCCCAGATAAATAAAGCAAATACTATTAGAGATATATAGAGAGATATGCCCCAATACAATAATGGCTGACAATTTCAGCACCCCACTATCAGCATTGGACAGATCATCCAGACAGAAAAATCAATAAACATTGCACTTAATCTGCACTATAGACCAAATGGACCTAATAGATATTTACAGAACATTTCATCCAGTGGTTGCAGAATATACACTCTTTTCCTCAGCACATGATCTTTGTCCAGGACAGACCACATGTTAGGTCACAAATAAGTCTTCAAATGTTCAAAAAATTTGAAATATCAGGACCTTCTCTGACCAAAATGGATTAAAACTAGAAATAGATAAAAAGAGAAATTTTGGAAACTGTATAAACACACAGAAACTAAACAATACACTCCTGAATGACCAGTGAGTCAATGAAGAAATTAAGATTGAAACTGAAAAATCTCTTGAAATAAGTGATAACGGAAATGCAACACACCAAAACCTATGTGATACCACAAATGCAGTACAAAGAGGGAGGTTTATAGCTATACGTGCATACATCAAAAAAGAAGAAAAACTTCAGCTAAACAACCTAGTGATGCATCTTAAACAACTAGAAAAGCAAGAGCAAATCAAACCCAAAATTAATAGAAGAAAAGAAATAATAAAGATTAAAGCAGAAATAAATGAAGTTGGAATGAAATAAACAACAAAAAAGATCAATGAAACAAAAAGTTGGTTTTTTGAAAAGATAAATAAAATTGGCAAGCCTTTATCCTATGAAAGAGAGAAGACCCAAATAAATAAAATCAGAGATGCAAAAGGAGACATTACAATTGATACTGCAGAAATTCAAAGGATCTTTAGTAGTTATCATGAACAACTATATGCCAATAAATTGGAAAATCTAGAAGAAATGGATAAATTTCTAGACACATACAACCTACCAAGATTGAACCATAAAGAAATCCAAAACCTTAACAGACCATTCACAAGTCACAAGATTGAAGCCATAATAAAAATTCCCTAAGCAAGGAAAAGCCAGGACCCAGTGGATTCATTGCTCTATTCTATCAAACATTTAAAGAACTAAAGCCAATCGTATTCAAAATATTATGAAAAATAGAGGAGGAGGGAATACTTCCAAACTTAATCTGTGAAGCTAGTATTACCCTGATAACAAAACCAAAGACACATAAAAAAACAGCACTTTGGGAGGCCGAGGCGGGCAAATCACAAGGTCAGGAGATCGAGACCACGATGAAACCCCGTCTCTACTAAAAATACAAAAAATTAGCCGGGCATGGTGGCGGGCACCTGTAGTCCCAGCTGCTCAGAGAGGCTGAGGCAGGAGAATGGCGTGAACCCGGGAGGCGGAGCTTGCAGTGAGCCGAGATTGCGCCACTGCACCCCAGCCTGGGCGACAGAGCGAGACTCCGTCTCGGAAAAAAATAAATAAATAAATAAAATAAAATTACAAGTCAATATCTCTTACGAACATTAATGCAGAAATCCACAACAAAATACTAGCAAACTGAATTCAACAACATATTAAAGTGATCATTCATTATGATCGAGTGGGATTTATCCCTGGAATACAAAGATGGTTATACATATGCAAATCAATCAATGTGATACATTACATCAACAGAATGGACAAAAAAAATAAGATCATTTCAATTGATGCTGAAAAAAATTGACAATATTTAACATCCCTCATGATAAAAACTCCCAAAAAAACTGGGTATAGAAGGCATATACCTCCACATAACAAAAAGCCATTTACGACAGACCCATAGCTAGTATCATACTAAATGGGAAAAAACTGAAAGTCTTTCCTCTAAGATCTGGAACATGACAAGGATGCCCACTTTCATCATTGTTATTCAACATAGTACTGGAAATCCTAGCCAAAGCAATCAGACACAAGAAATAAATAAAGGGCATCCAAACTGGAAAGGAAAAATTCAAATTATCCTTGTTTGCAGATGATATAATCTTATGCTTGGGAAAAACCAAAAGATTCTACCAAAAAACTATTAGAACTCATAAACAAATACAGTAAAATTGCAGGATACAAAATCAACATACAAAAATCAGTAGCATTTCTAATATGCCAAGAGAAAATAAACTTAAAAAGAAATCAAGAAAGGAATCCCATTTACAATAGGTACAAATAAAATAAGATAAAATGCCAAAGAAGTGAAAGATCTCTACAGTGAAAGCTATAAAACATTGATGCAAGAAAAGAAGAAGACACACAAAAAAAGGAAAGATATTCTATGTTCATGGATTGGAAGAATCAATATTGCTTAAATGTCCATACTGCACAAAGTAATTTATCAGTTTAATGCAATCCCTGTCAAAATACCAATGACATTCTTCAATAAATAGAAAAAACAGTCCTAATATTTATACATAACCACAAAAGATCCAAAATAGCCAAAGCTATCCTAAGCAAAAAGAACAAAACTGGAGGAATCGCATTACCTAACTTCAAATTATACTACAGAGCTATAGTAACCAAAACAGTACAGTGCTTGCATAAAAACAGACACACAGATTAGTGGAGCAGAATAGAGAACCTAGAGATATATTCATACATCTACAGTGAACTCTCTTTTTTTTTTTTGAGACGGAGTTTTGCTCCTGTTGCCTGAGCTGGAGTGCACTGGCGCGATCTTGGCTCACTGTAACCTCTGTCTCCCGGGTTCAAGCGATTCTCCTGCTTCAGCCTCCCAAGTAGCTGGGATTACAGGCACCCACCACCATGCCCGGCTAATTTTTGTATTTTCAGTAGAGATGGAGTTTCACCATGTTGGCCAGGCTGGTCTCAAGCTCCTGACCTCGTGATCCACCAGCCTCAGCCTCCCAAAGTGCTGGGATTACAGGTGTGAGCCACCATGCCCGGCCCAGTGAACTCATATTTGACGAAGGTACCAAGAACACACATTGGGAAAGGACAGTCTTCAATAAATGATGCTGGAAATTAGATATCTATATGCAGAAGAATGAAACTAGTTCCCTACCTCTCTCCATATACAAAAATCAAATCAGAGTGGATTAAAGACTTAAATCTAAGACCTAAAACTATGAAACTACTACAAGAAAATATTGGGGAAAACATCTAAGACATTAGATTTGGCAAAGATTTCTTGAGCAATACTCCATAAGCACAAGCAACCAAAGCAAAAATGGATAAATGGGATCACATCACATTAAAAACCTTCTGCACAGCAAGGTATACAATCAACAAAGTGAAGAGACAAGCCCCAGAATGGGAGAAAATATTTTAAAATCACCCATCTGACAAGGAATTAATAACCAGATATATAAAGAGCTCAAACAACTGTGTAGGAAAAAAATCTAATGATCCAATTAAAAATGGGCAAAAGATCTGAATAGTCATTGCTCAAAAGAACACATATAAATGGTAAACAAGTATATGAAAAGGGGGTCGACATCATTGATCATCAGAGAAATGCAAATCAAAACTACAATGAGATATCTCACCCGAGTTAAAATGGCTTTTATCAAAAACACAGGCAATAATGAATGCTGGCTACGTTGTGGAGAAAAGGGAAACCTCATATACATGGGAGTGTAAAATAGTACAACCACAATAGAGAACAACTCAGAGGCTCCTCAAAAAACTAAAAATAGAGCTATCTTATGTCCAGCAATCCCACTCCTCAGTATATACCCAAAAGAAAAGAAATCAGTGTATTGAAGAGATAGATGCACTCCCATGTTTTTGCAACACTGTTCACATTAGTCAAGATTTGGAAACAACCTCAGTGTCCATAAACAGATGAATGGATAAATGACATGTGGTACATATTCACAATACAACACTACTCCAGCTGTAAAACAATGAGATCCTGTCATTTGCAACAACACAGATGGAACTGGAAGTCATTGTGTTAAGTGAAGTAAGCCAAACGCAGAAAGACAGACTTCACATTTTCTCACTTATTTGTGTGGGCTAAAAATTTAAATAATTTAATTCATGGAGATAGAAAGTAGGAGGTTGCTTGCTAGAGGCTGGGGAGGGTGGGGAGGAACTGGGGAGAGTTCATGGGTACAAAAATATAGTTATATAAAATGAATAAGACGTAGTATTTCCTAGCACAACAGGGTGACTATAGTCAAAAATAATTTAATTGTAATTTTTTAATAACTGAAAGAGTGTAATTGGATTGTTTGTAACATGAAGAATAAATGCTTGAGGGGATGGATATACCATTCACCCTCATTTGGTTATTACTCATTGCATGCCTGTATCAAAATATCTTATGTAACGCATAAATACATACACCTCCTGTGCACCACCAAAAATTAAAAATAAAAATAATAAAGAAAAAAGAACTCAGCTCAACTAATACTTGAATTTGAGACCTTGAGCAGAGAACAAGGTTGAACTATGCCCAAACCTCTGAATTACAGAACTATAAGCTAATACATTTGTGTTGTTTTAAACCACTAAAGTTGTGGTAATTTGTAACAACAATAGAAAAGTAATATTAGTGCTTTATCCGAGTACTTGATGGTAAGCTATCTGAAAACCAAAGTTGTGTCTACTTCTGTATAATCTTTAGGTAACTTTGGAAATGAATGTTCCAGGTTGACCTCTCCAGTGAAAATACTTCCTGTGTTTCCTGAATTTCCCGTTATACATAAAATATATTAAATGAGTCCTGCTACTCATTACTTTTAGGACTGTGCTTTTTCTGGTTTCAGAGAGAGACACAGGTCAACATTTTCTAGAATAAAAGAGAAGAGGTCATTAGTGCTCCCAAGTACCACATAAAAAAGAGGTAAAGGGAAAGGAATTGGAAGGTTTTGTGACACTTTTATTTCTTCCCAATGATTGTTTTATTTGTTCATTCTGCCAGTTGTGACATTATATAGGAAGAACATCTAACAGAATTTCCAAAGGCTTCAGAGTTAATTGGATGTAAGAGTCAGCCAAGTGGAAGTCAGCCAGCATCAAAAAGGGGAAGAGCATTGCAAACTAAAGGAATATTTTGTGAACTATCTAGGGAAAGAAGAGAGCAGGCTTTTTGTCCAGTGTTTCTGCATCACTCAAGCAACTCTAGTATAGGAGGAGAGGGGGCAAGTCCTGGGACATGAGAAATGAATAGGATCCAGGAGACTTTGAGTTTTCCTCTGGTTCTAAAATTATCTTTTACTGTGGGGAGCCCAGAGGGCTGTCATCCAAAGACCAATGGGGTATGTATTCTGTTACCAGATAAGAGCTAATAAGCTTGAGTTCCTTATGAATGGGTGGTTAGTGCAGAAGATTTCTTGGGCTTTTGATGGTTTGAGGAAAATGCCTAGTTGGGTCCAAACAGCATTGAGCAAAACCACCAAAAACCATTCCCAAACGAAGCCCTTTCATGACTGCCTTCTGATCTTGGCACAATTTACAGGGAATAAATGGATTTGGGTTCCCAAGATCTTCCCAAAGTACAAGAGTAGGAATAAGTTCCAAGGTTCCCCAACCCTAGAAGAACAGGAACATGGAATAGAAGAGCCTTCTTTGTGTCCACTTCAATTACCCATTCATCCTATTGGATGAGGATATCAGGAGACTGTCTATAGATAGAAGGCAAGTTAAAGTATGCTCACTCCTCCATATAAATTCTTCTATTAGCCTGTCATGAATTTACCCAGCTGTGTGTAGTGGTCTCGGCATTTCCATTTTTCCCAAGGAAAATCTACAGTTTCACCAAAGAATAATTCTTATTTCTATGTTTACAGCAAGAGATAGCAATAATTCCTTCTTACAACAACTTCATTATTTTTGAGGGTAATTTAACTGCTCTTATCCCTCACAGAATAAAGCTGGCTTTTTCTGGGGGTTCGATTTCTAAATCACGTTTTGTTCCTTGCCATGGTTATTGTGGAACAGGGCTGGGAAGGATGGAGTTAAGGTGATTCGGGCAAAAACAAGGCAGAGGGTGGAAGAAAAAGAGGCTTTCTCTCCAGAGAGGTCTTTGACATGGAAATATGCCTCCTGAAGAGAATGGAAGGGGAGGAATCTTGCTGGTACAGGAGTTGAGGAAGGTGAGACCAAAAAACAAATGCCACATACCTCCTGAAAAACAAACAGTAAGGATGAAAGAATCAACTGTTGTGCTCATCAGCACCTCCTCAAAGGAGAGAGGAGGTGACAGGGCATGTGCTCTGCACCAAGTCCTTCAGAAAAGAGATTTGAGGCTACACTCTCAAATGACAGTCTCTCGCACACAATTAGCACAGTGTCAAGCTTAGGTAAGTTGGATGTCTTACTTTTCACATTCAGCATGTGAATAAAGGGGGCCCTGAGAGGGGAAAAATAGACTTCTGTTATTTTATCAATGGTTAATCAGTGAAATTCTAGAGAGAGTTTCCCACACTTCATTCCACCCCAGTTAGGATTTTCTTGCTTTGCCCAGCACCTTGTCTCTCTCGTTCAAATTACACTGTGCCCTGCTGTTTCTTTCCTTCTTCAGAAGGCGCCCAAATGTCAGTTGATGAACAAACACAGTCACCAGCCTGAGGTTTCCTCATCATCTCTTGTGTAACTGTTAACTGCTACTTTTGTTGTCAGTTTTAAAGTCAGCTTTATAAAGAGAAAGTTATCAGGGCAAGTGCACAGGTCAGTGGTCATAGAAAGGCAAGGAGAGGGAGAGCTTGGAACCTGACCCAACACGGTGGCACTATTGATTGAAAGGGCGTAGGATAGAACAGGATACATACTGAGGACAGATTCTTCCAGCACCCCCACCCTCCACCCAACACTTTCAGGAAAGGGGATATTTCGCCAAGTGTTGGGAGTTCAGCCCGTCTTTCTCTTCTTGCCAACGGGATGTTGGCAGGAAGCTGGGGGAGGAGTGGTTTCTGCAGGAAGCTGATTGACACATGGAAATGTGGGGAGGAAGCCTCCTCAACCTCTTCTTTTCTGCACTGGTTCCCTCACCCACACGCCAGGATCCTTGCTAGGAAAGGAGGAGGCTGCTACTCCATGCTTTCTGTGCAAAAAAAGAAGAGGCTACAATAGAAAGAAAAAGGGAACAGGTACTGCATTATTTCCCAGAGATCTCTGTGGAAGCTGCGTCACTTACCTGCTGTCATGGGTTGATATACTTCTTATTATGAAAATTAAAAATGACTTTCATTGATAGAAAAATGATAAATGCACACACACCCACACACCCACACCCACACACACACACACACACACGGAGCAAACCTCACATTCTCTTCCCATCAGAGATGGCCCTGATTAGACTTGGGTGAGCCTCCCTGTAAGCACATGTGTGATGTTTATGGTTAATTTGGTTTGGCTCACAAGGAAAACTCATACTGTACATGATGTTTACTATATACTTTTTGTACTTAACAGCATTTCTTGAACAAATTTTCATGCCAGGAAATATTCATCAATATTTATTTTTAAAAGACTGCATGTGAGTTCATCTCTTTTTTTTTTTTTTTGAGACAGAGTTTCGCTCTGTCGCCCAGGCTGGAGTGCAGTGGCGCAATCTCGGCTCACTGCAAGCTCCGCCTCCCGGGTTCACGCCATTCTCCTGCCTCAGCCTCTCCGGGTAGCTGGGACTACAGGCGCCCGCCACCACGCCCGGCTAATTTTTTGTATTTTTAGTAGAGACGGGGTTTCACCGTGGTCTCAATCTCCTGACCTCGTGATCCGCCCGCCTCGGCCTCCCAAAGTGCTGGGATTACAAGCGTGAGCCACTGCGCCCGGCCTGAGTTCATCTCTTTTTGATGCTGGATAAGTTCTCCTCAGCAGGGTTGAGGCAATGGCATCAAAGGCATGTCTTAAACACCATCATTGCTTTTGCTTCTGCTGTTGACTTACCAGAGTCAAAGGTCTATAAACGGTGAGAACTAAGGCAGGTCCCTGCTCTTTCAGCCAGCCTAGTGTCTACTGCTGAAGAGAGGGCCCTGAAGCAGGAAGGTCCAGGGTGCACCAAGAAAGAGGTAGCAAGCTATGAGCCACAAGAACACCCACACTCTGTTCTTCCCTTAACTGTGCTTTGGCTATTCACAGGTGGTCTTTGCCATTCCATTGACACTTACCTATGGTTTCTTTCCTAGGTCCTAGATTATTACTAAAGCCCAAAGTACATCAAGATAAATATTCTACAGTTAGCTGTTGACTACCGATGTCTGTTATCATAACCTTCACATTTTCAGTGTGGTCTAGACAATAGAAAAATCCACATCAAACTCAGACTGCACAGGAAACAGCAAAGGAGAATTGCTTACCGCCCTTTGTTTTCCTCCTTGCCTTGACCCTAATAATGAGAGCTGCCTCTTTGTTTTCTCTTGTTCAGCCTCATTTTGCCTCATACCTTTCTCCCAAGGTCTCCAGGGAGGGAACTTAAAGGAACACACAGGGCAACTAACTGGAGGAGGCCCTCCCAGTCCCCTGGCTGCTTCTGGGTGGCTCTTGGAGGGGAGCTCCCTCTGTTCTGCAGTGATGGTTTAAGTAGTGAGGGTAGAGCAGAGGGAGGAAAGAAAATCCAGGCAGGGACTGGTGGAAATATGATTCTAAATCTCAATTAATATGGCTTTTCCTGCCTCCCAAGGGTTAGGAAGGTTATATCTGCAAAATATATTTAAGTTATATTGCACAGCTATAGCTGCAAAAAATATTTAAGTTACCATAGGTTAGGTGCTATGTAAGAAAGTAAAAACAAACAAACAAGAAGTATACATATTTATTAGATAGATACATAGATAGATGACAGATATTATAGATAAAACTCAAGTTACAACTAAGTCTGACTACATAGCTCAAATAGCCTTCTTAAATTTTCAAGCTCCTTTTTAAAACTAATATATATTGGGGCAACCTAATATATATCATCGCAACGTCTGAGATACGTTCCAGCAGAAATCATAAGAAATAAACAAAATGTAGTAAGTACTATGGTAACAACTTGATTTCTTGCTTTGCTTACTAAATGCAGAATTATGTTTAATAGGCAAATAGCTGAAAATAACTCCATAATAAATAATGACATAATTATATAGTAGAACAACTTTCAAACCCACTCCTTATTGTCTCTTGTTATCACTGCCTTACTAATATATTCTGGAGTGCTTACTCTTTGTTAGATGCAGATCTAATTTCTTTATACCTGTTAACTAATTTAATCCTTACAATTCTGTGAAATAACTCCCATTCCAATCCTTGATTTACAGAGGAGGAAGCTGAACCATGGAAAAATTAAGTAACTGCTCCCAAGATTATGGCTCATCCATGGCAAGTCGAGGTGTCTGTTAATGCACGAGGTCATCTGGCTTCTGTGGCTTCACTCGTAACCCCTGTGCTTAACCCTAAGATTTGGCTCTTTCTTTTCTCTCCTCTTTTCTGATTGGTCTCCCAGGCTGCTAACTTCCCACTCCATCATTATTCAGCTGCCAATGCAATTATTTACATGCATAATAATTCACGTTATCACCCCTATTGAAGTCCATCAATGATCACCTTTTGCCTACAGAACAAAGTCCAACCTGCTTAATGTGGATCCCAGCGTGTCACATACTCTCATCTGAAATGTCCATTCAACTCCATTGTTCTTCCATTACTTTCTTTACAAATGTCTTCTGCATTTTCTTATCTCTATGCTTTTACAAAACATTCCCTTCCTCAATCTTTCTCACTATTGAGAACCAAGATGAAATTCCAGGCTTCATGAAGCCTCTCTTAATCTCATAACAAGAAATCATTTCTCACTCCTCTGAGCTCCCCCTGTACTTTGTGCTTCTCTTCTGACCCTTGCTCTTTATTTGGCCACCTCCAGTATGGCTTTTTATGTGCTTCTCTAGATTATAGCTCCTAAAAATCAAAGACCATGTCTTGTGCAACTTTAAACTCAGTAATTCCCTACTCTCCTTGGTGTGCAGTAGTTGTTCAATAGGTGTTCTTTGAATTGCATCGAAAATCTTTTCTATTCTGTATTTGGATGAGAGTATCATGTGTTTGCAAATTGTGTCTCTGTCAGCCCACAGAGAAGGGTGGGAGGAGCTTGCTGTGGGCATGTGGAACGGAATATTCCCAAAGGTGCATGAGACCATGACTCAAAATATAAGGCCACCGGGTTATCACTCGTGGTCTCCTATTTCTGCTATATGAGCAAGGCGGGAGCCTACACTGCAGCAAGCACAGCTTTTTTCTCTAGCTCCTATTTACTATTCCTTCCAATGGCCCCATCGTGACTAGGCCTAACTGACTACAACAGAAATGTCTCCCCATTCCATACAGTGCACATTGGTTGCTGGAGAAAAAGCAGGTTAGTTCATGGCCTATTAGTCCCTCTTCTCCTTCTCCCTGTACAAAATCCTCTTTGCTCCCACAATGGTACTGTCTGCAAAGGTGGCAAGCAAAACATGATTAGAAGGAAATGAATACTCAGGTAAACATTAAAATTAAAAGAAAAGACAAAGAAAAAAGAGACATAAAGCATTAAAAATATTGGGCTAGGAAATGAAGAAACAAGAATTATACAAAGTGGTTTTTAAGAAGCAAAAATAAAGGGCCGGGGGCAGTGGCTCACGCCTGTAATCTCAGCACTTTGGGAGGCCGAGGTGGGTGGATCATCTGAGGTTGGGAGTTCGAGACTAGCCTGACCAACATGGAGAAACCCCGTCTCTACTAAAAATACAAAATTAGCCGGGCTTGGTGGCACATGTCTGTAATCCCATCTACTCAGGAGGCTGAGACAGGAGAATTGCTTGAACCCAGGATGCGGAGGTTGTGGTGAGCTGAGATCATGCCATTGTACTCCAGCCTGGGCAACAAGAGCAAACTCCATCTCAAAAATAAATAAATAAATAAACAAGAATGCGACATAGCTCAGGGAAAAAAAGAAGCCCATTTATTTTTCTTAGAGCAGTACTTCCAGCCTTTGCTGTGATCAATAGCACTACATCCATCTTTACTCCCTAAATCTGGCCTTCTCAGATACAGCTGTAATAAAAACTGATATCCGTCTCCCAAAGAGGTAAAATTCTTGCCTCCAAATGACAAAGCAACCTCAGTCAAGACCATGATCTAACGTTTAGATAAGTCCCTACTTTATATTGCTTATTCATGGTCAACTTTGCATGGACATTATCCAGACTAAGGAAAAGAACGGCACTGCTTGCATTAGGATGATAGACCTGGGTCTTACCCTTTTTTCACTCTCTCTCCACCAGTGTAACACATCCTGCCAACCATCACAAATCGTTACTTCAAATATACACATATATGTTAGTTCAGTTGAATAACACTAAGATAATTATCACAGATAAAATGTACGAAATTCTAACTACAGCCTTCATATGTATTCAGTCGCCTTGTCACAAGGTCAAAATGCCAAAAACCCTTCTAGCAATTCTTTTTCATCACTTCAGTATTAGCTCAGGGAGTTTCTGGGTCCTCGTTCCAGATCCTGCAAACTAGTACATTCCATTTGGAGGCTTTTATCTCACTTTTTTTCTTCCTGATTTCAACCACCGTATGTTCCCTCTAGATCATCAACTTGATTAATCTTCCCTGAGCCCTGTTCCTAACAAATTGGTTTTCTCTGTACTCCTTCCTCTACCCTTTGATTCTAGGTACTTCTTAAAATATGTTCTCCTATGATGAATTAGCAAGTTGTAGTTGAAATCTAACCAAATGGGCTGGGTGCAGTGGCTCACACCTGTAATCACAGTGAGAGGTGACAGCATGCTGGCATTTCTCACAGACCTCGCTCGCTCTTGGCGCCTCCTCTTTCTGGGCTCCCACTTTGGCGGCACTTGAGGAGCCCTTCAGCCCGCAGCTGCACCGTGGCCGCTTTCTGGGCTGGCCAAGGCCAGAGCCGGCTCCCTCAGCTTGCAGGGAGGTGTGGAGGGAGAGACGCAGGCGGGAACCGGGGTTGCGCGCGGTGCTTGCGGGCCAGCAGCACCACTTCTGGATGGGCGTGGGCCCAGCGGGCCTGCACTCCGAGCAGCCGGTGGGCCCTGCCGTCCCAGGCAGTAAAGGGTTAGCACCTGGGCCAGCAGCTGCTGTGCTCAATTTCTCGCTGGGCCTTAGCTGCCTTCCCGCCGGGCAGGGCTCGGGATCTGCAGCCCGCCATGCCTGAGCCTCCCGGCTTCCCCGTGGGCTCCTGTGCGCCCCAGCCTCCCCGACAAGCGCCGCCCCCACTCCACGGCGCCCAGTCCCATCCACCACCCAAGGGCTGAGGAATGCAGGCGCAGGGCACGGGACTGGCAAGCAGCTCCACCTGCGCCCAGGTGTGGGATCCACTGGGTGAAGCCAGCTGGGCTCCTGGGTCTGTTGGGGACTTGGAGAACCTTTATGTCTAGCTAAGGGATTGTAAATACACCAATTGGCACTCTGTATCTAGCTCAAGGTTTGTAAACACACCAATCAGCACCCTGTGTCTAGCTCAGAGTTTGTGAATGCACCAATTGACACTCTGTATCTAGCTACTCTGGTGGGGCCTTGGAGAACCTTTGTGTCTAGCTCAGGGATTGTAAATGCACCAGTCAGCACCCTGTCAAAACAGACCACTGGGCTCTCTGTAAAATGGACCGATCAGCAGGATGTGGGTGGGGCCAGATAAGAGAATAAAAGCAGGCTGCCAGAGCCAGCAGTGGCAACACAGGTCCCCTTCCACACTGTGGAAGCTTTGTTCTTTCGTTCTTTGCAATAAATCTTGCTGCTCCTCACTCTTTGGGTCCACACTGCCTTTATGAGCTGTAACACTCACCACGAAGGTCTGCAGCTTCACTCCTGAAGCCGGTAACATCAAGAACCCAGTGGGAGGAACGAACAACTCCAGACCCGCTGCCTTAAGAGCTGTAACACTCACCGCGAAGGTCTGCAGCTTCACTCCTGAGCCAGCGAGATCACGAACCCACCAGAAGGAAGAAACTCCGAACACATCCGAACATCAGAAGGAACAAACTCCAGACGCGCCACCTTAAGAGCTGTAACACTCACCGCAAGGGTCTGCAGCTTCATTCTTGAAGTCAGTGAGACCAAGAACCCACCAATTGCAGACACAACAGCACTTTGGGAGGCCCAGGCGGGCGGATCATGAGGTCAGGAGATCCAGACCATCCTGTCTAACACAGTGAAACCCCATCTCTATTAAAAATACAAAATAATTAGCCAGGCGTGGGGGCGGGCACCTGTAGTCCCAGCTACTCCAGAGGCTGAGGCAGGAGAAGGGCGTGAACCCGGGAGGCAGAGCTTGCAGTGAGCCAAGATGGCACCACTGCACTCCAGCCTGGGTGACAGAGCAAGACGCTGTCTCAAAAACAAAAGAAAAAAAAAGAAAAAGAAATCTAACCAAATGAAATTCAGTTTTAAAAAATTAAAAATCTGGCCGAGTGCGGTGGCTCACACTTATAATCCCAGCACTTTGGGAGGCCGAGGCGGGTAGATCACTTGAGGTCAGGAATTGGAGACCAGCCTGGCCAACATGGTGAAACCCCATCTCTACTAAAAATACCAAAATTAGCTGAGCATGGTGGCACATGCCTGTAATCCCAGCTGCTCCAGAAGCTAGAGGCAGGAGAATGTCTTGAACCTGGAAGGCGGAGATTGCACAATCATGCCACTGCACTCCAGCCTGAGCAACAGAGTGAGACTCCATCTCAAAAAAAAAACAACAATAACAACAAATATATATATATATATAAAATCTTGTAACTAGAAAGAAAAAATATAAACAATTGTACAAATACAAGATAAGGAAAATACCCTGTAGTTATACAAGTAAGGAATATTTCAGTGTTCTACTTGTTTGCATGTACATTGACAGGATACAATATAATGAGACTGAATTTTAAAACGTGTTCTTATGCTCTACACATGAGAAGATCAAGAATAGATTATAGACTGGGCGCGGTGGCTCACGCCTGTAATCCCAGCACTTTGGGAGGCCAAGGCGGGCGGATCATGAGGTCAGAAGATCTAGACCATCCTGGCTAACATGGTGAAACCCCGTCTCTAATAAAAATACAAAAAATTAGCCAGGCGTGGTGGCAGGTGCCTGTAGTCCCAGGTACTCGGGACGCTGAGGCAGGAGAATGGCGTGAACCCTTGAGGTGGAGCTTGCAGTGAGCTGAAATCGCCCCACTGCACTCCAGCCTGGGCAACAGAGTGAGACTCGTCTCAAAAAAAAAAAAAAAAAAAAAAAGAATAAATTATAGTGAAGAATGTTCTGCTTTCCTCTATATTTCTCAGAATTTACCCAGAATTCTGATAGGTGTAGGAAACACATTTGAAAGACAAACTAGAAAATTTCCAGAGCAGAGCAGTAATGAATAAGAAAAAAGCTGATAAACTTCTGTCCTAAGATGATAAGGAATAGAATTACCATCCCTACCTAAAATCAAACAAACAAAAACCTAAATAAAATATATGAAACAACAACTTTCTTTTTTTTTTTTTTTTGAGACGGAGTCTCGCTCTGTCGCCCAGGCTGGAGTGCAGTGGAACAATCTCGGCTCACTGCAAGCTCCGCCTCCTGGGTTCACGCCATTCTCCTGCCTCAGCCTCCCGAGTACCTGGGACTACAGGCGCCCGCCACCACGCCCGGCTAGTTTTTTGTATTTTTAGTAGAGACGCGGTTTCACTGTGGTCTCAATCTCCTGACCTTGTGATCCGCCCGCCTCGGCCTCCCAAAGTGCTGGGATTACAAGTCTGAGCCACTGCACCCGGCAGAAACAACAACTTTCAAGACATGAGACATCAGGCAAGAAAGACGTAATTCTTGCTAGATAGAAGACATGGCGGATTCTCTGATTACTCTGGGTTACTGTCTTGTGGGAGATATTAGGTTGTGATTCAGGGAGGATAAAGCCAGCTGGAACGTGTGGATTCCCTGAGTTGAGGTAACAGAACTGAGAATCCAGTGAGACCAAGGCAGACAGAGTTCACAGAACAAACTACTGGAGGGGAAAGTAATGAACAGAGAAGGCACTATGGAGGTCTCCAGAGGATCTTCAAATACTCAGCAGAGTCTGATCAGAGTATACATGTGATGAGACTGCTTAATGTTGGAAAAAGAACCACCTAAAAGGATTAGAGAAAACAGAACCTAGTGCTCACACTGGGCTGGGAATAGTGCCTGTTCCCACAAGCCAGACTACAAAACCTTATAATTCACTGGGCATGGGTAAATTCAGAGGGTCTTGACTCAGTAGTAAGGAATAATTAGCCCAAGAGAAAACACTGTGCTAGTTATGACTAACATCTTAAAAGAAAGTCTAGAAAAATGCTGTCTGTTTTTAAGTTACTTAGCTGCATCCCAGAAGAAAGCACCAGAATATTTTTAGGAACACAAAAATATCTAGCACCCAACAAGTAAAATTCACAATGTCAAATACTAGCAAAGATTATCAAAGATTAACAGGCATAAAACAAAGGAAAATAGGAAAAAAAATGAGAGAAAGGATTAATTGAAACAGGCCCAGAACTGATAGAGAAATTGGAAATAACAAAAGAGAACATTAAGACAGTCATTATAACTGCATTTAATAGACTTTTAAAAATTATGTGGAGGCCTAATCAAATTTTGAGAGGGGAACATTATAATGTCTTTGATAAAAATACAATAGATGAGATTAATGACGAGTTACATATTGTAAAAAGAAAAGATTGGCAAACTTGTAGAAATAGCAATAGGCACTGTAAGAGAAGGCACAGAGGCTGGGCACAGTGGCTCATGTCTTAATCCTAGCACTTTGGGAGGCCGAGGCGGGTGGATCACCTGAGGTCAGAGGTTCGAGACCAGCCTGACCAACATAGTGAAACCCCATCTCTACTAAAAATACAAAATTAGCCGGGCTTGGTGGCACGTGCCTGTAATCTCAGCTACTCGGGAGGCTGAGGTGAGAGAATTGCATGAACCCAGGAAGCGGAGGTTGCAGTGAGTCAAGATCATGCCATTGCACTCCAGCCTGAGCAACAAGAGCAAAACTCTATCTCAAAAAAAAAACGGCCAGGAGCAGTGGCTCACGCCTGTAATCCCAGCACTTTGGGAGGCTGAGGCTGGCAGATCACAAGGTCAGGAGATAAAACCATCCTGGCTAACACGGTGAAATCCCATCTCTACTAAAAATACAAAAAATTGGCCAGGTGTGGTGGTGGGTGCCTGTAGTCCCAGCTACTTAGGAGGCTGAGGCAGGAGAATGGTGTGAACCTGGGAGGTGGAGCTTGCAGAGATCGTGCCACTGCACTCCAGCCTGGGTGACAGAGCAAGACTCCGTCTCAAAAAAAAAAAAAAAAAAAGAAGGCACAGAGAGAACAAATTTTGAAAAACAAAAGGAGCATCGGTGAGTGTGCAGCAATTTCAGGTAACTTAGCTTACATGTAATTGAAGTCCTCGAGTCAGAGAGTAAAAAAAAAAAATTGAAGAAATTAAAACCGAAAATATTTCAAACTTGATAAGAGCAATAAACACACAGATTCAAGAAGGTTGGGGCCGGGCACAGTGGCTCACACCTGTAATCCCAGCACTTTGGGAGGCCAAGGCAGGCAGATCACGATGTTGGGAGATGGAGACCGTCCTAGCTAACACGGTGAAACCCCATCTCTACTAAAAATACAAAAAATTAGTTGGGTGTGGTGGCAGGTGCCTGTGAGAGGTCTTTCTCATGCTGTTTTTTTTTTTTTTGAGATGGAGTCTCGCTCTGTCGCCCAGGCTGGAGTGCAGTGGCGCAATCTCGGCTCACTGCAAGCTCCACCTCCCGGGTTCACGCCCTTCTCCTGCCTCAGCCTCTCCAAGTAGCTGGGACTACAGGCGCCCGCCACCACGCCCGGCTAATTTTTTTGTATTTTTAGTAGAGAGGGGGTTTCACTGTGGTCTCGATCTCCTGACCTCATGATCTGCCCACCTCAGCCTCCCAAAGTGCTGGGATTACAAGCGTGAGCCACCGCACCCGGCCTCATGCTGTTTTTTTGATAGTGAATAAGTCTCATGAGATCTGATGGTTTTATAAAGAGGAGTTCCCCTCTACAAGTTCTCTGTCTCTTTGCCTGCCGCTATCCATGTAAGACATGACTTGCTCCTCCTTACCTTCCACCATGATTGTGAGGCCTCCCCAGCTATGTAGAACTGTAAGTTCATTAAACCTCTTTTTCTTCCCAGTCTCAGGTATGTCTTTATCAGCAGCATGAAAATGGACTAATACAGTAAATTGATACCAGTAGAGTGAGACATTGCTGAAAAGATACCTGAAAATGTGGAAGTGATTTTGGAACTGGGTTAACAGGCAGAGGTTGGAACAGTTTGGAGGGCACAGAAGAAAACAGGAAAATGTGGGAAAGTTTGCAGCTTCCTAGAGACTTGTTGAATGGCTTTGCCCAAAATGCTGATAGCAATATGGACAATAAAGTCCAGGCTAAGGTGGTCTCAGATGGAAATGAGAAATTCATTGGGAGCTGGAGCAAAGATGACTCTTACTATATTTTAGCAAAGAGATTGGTGGCATTTTGCCCCTGGCCTAAAGATTTGTGGAACTTTGAACTGGAGAGAGATGATTTAGGGTATCTGGCAGAAGAAATTTTTTTTTTTTTTTGAGACAGAGTCTCGCTCTGTCGCCCAGCCTAGAGTGCAGTGGTGCAATCTCGGCTCAGTGCAAGCTAATCTTTTTTGTATTTTTAGTAGAGGCGGGGTTTCACCATGTTAGCCAGGATGGTCTCGATCTCCTGACCTCGTGATCCACCCACCTCGGCCTCCCAAAATGCTGGGATTACAGGTGTGAGCCACCACGCCCAGCCTGGCAGAAGAAATTTCTAAGCAGCAAAGCATTCAAGAGGTGATTTGGGTGCTGTTAAAGGCATTCAGTTTTGGCCGGGTGCGGTGGCTCACACCTGTAATCCCAGCACTTTGGGAAGCTGAGGCGGGAGGATCACAAGGTCAGGAAATCGAGACCATCCCGGCTAACATGGTGAAACCCCATCTCTACTAAAAATACAAAAAGAAATTACCCGGACGTCGTGGTGGGTGCCTGTAGTCCCAGCTACTCAGGAGGCTGAGGCAGGAGAATGGCGTGAACCCAGGAGGCGGAGCTTGCAGTGAGTCAAGATCGTGCCACTGCGCTCCAGCCTGGGCAATAGCGCAAGACTCTGTCTCAAAAAAAAAAAAAAAAAAAAAGGCATTCAGTTTTATATGGGAAGAAGAGCATAAGTTTGGAAATTTCACAGCTTGACAATGAGATAGAAAAGAAAATCCCGTTTTCTGAGGAGAAATTCAAGTCAGCTGCAGAAACTTGCTTAAGTAACAAGAAGCCAAATGTTAATCCCCAAGACAATAGGGAAAATGTCTCCAGGGCATGTCAGAGGTCTTTATGACAGCCCCTCCCATCACAGGCCCAGAGGCCTAGGAGGAAAAATGGTTTCGTGGGCCACGTTCAGGGTCCCCATGCTGTGTGCAGTCTAGGGACTTGATGCCCTGCATCCCAGCCACTCCAGCCATGACTAAAAGAGGTAAAGATACAGCTCAGTCCATGGCTTCAGAGGGTGCAAGTCCCAACCCTTGGCAGCTTCCATGTGGTGTTGATCCCATGGGTGCACAGATGTCAAGAGCTGAGATTTGGGAACCTCCACCTAGATTTCAGAGGATGTATGGAAACACATGGATGTCCAGGAAGAAGTTTGTTGCAGGGGAGGGGTAATCATAGAGAACCTCTGCTAGGCCTGTGCAGAAGGGAAATGTGGGGTCAGAGACCCCACTGTCCTCCAAACTCCAGAATGGTAGATCTGCCTACAGCTTGCACCCTGTGCCTGGAAAAGCTGAAGACACTTAATGCCAGCCCATGAATGCAGCTGTAAGGGAGCCTGTACCTTGTAAAGCCAGAGAGGTGAACCTGCCCAAGACCATGGGATTCCACCTTTTGTGTCAGCATGACCTGGATGTGAGACATGGAGTCAAAAGATATCATTTTGGAGCTTTAATATTTGACTTCCCTGCTGAATTTCAGACTTACATGGGACTTGTAGCTCCTCTGTTTTGGCCAATTTCTCCCATTTGGAATGGCTATATTTACCCAAATGCCAGTACCCCCATTGTATCTAGGAAATAACTAACTTGCTTTTGATTTTATAGACTGATAGGCAGAAGGGACTTGCCTTGTCTCAGATGAGACTTTGAACTGTGGACTTTTGAGCAAATGCTGAAATGAGTTAAGACTTTGGGGAACAGTTGAGAAGGCATGATTAGTTTTGAAATGTAAGGACATGAGATTTGGGAGCGGCCAGGGGTGGAATGATATGGTTTGGCTATGTCCCCACTGAAATCTCATCTTGTATTGTTACCCCCACAATTCCCACAGGTCATGGGAGGGACCCAGCGGAAGTAATTGAATCATGGAGGCAGGTCTTTCCCATGCTTTTCTCATGATAATGAATAAGTCTCATGAGATCTGATGGTTTTATAAAGAGAAGTTCCCCTCCACAGGCTCTCTAACTCTTTGCCTGCCGCCATCCATTTAAGATGTCACTTGCTCCTCCTTGCCTTCCACCATGATTGTGAGGCCTCCCTGCCATGTGGAACTGTAAGTCCACTAGACCTCTTTTTCTTCCCAGTCTCGGGTATGTTTTTATCAGCAGCATGAAAATGAACTAATACAGAAGGTAAAAGTCATAATATGCTAACACTAATCAAAAAGAAAAGTGAAGTGGCTATATTAATATCAGACAAAGTAGGTATTAACCCAAACAATATTTCTAGAAATAAAAATGTTCATCTTATAATGATATAGAGGTCAATTCATCCAGAGGATATAATAATGCTAAACATTTATGCATCTATTAACAGAGCTTTAAAATACAGGAACAAATAGGGGATGAAAATGGCAGATAAAAGGCAGGACTAGCTTGTAGCTCCTGCTCAGATGGACAGAACAGCATGTGGAGAGTCACATCATGAACTTCTGCTCCAAGAACTACTGCAGGAACATACCAGGAAAGCTAAGAGAATCCACAGACCTTTTGAAGGAACTGGATCACCACTGCAGGCTCCTTGAGACACTGAAAAACTGTGAGTCAGCTTGCTTCCTCAACGGGGAGCCTCATGTTGTGCAGCAAGTTCTCAGCCCTGGTCACCAGCTGCCTGGAAATAGACTCAGTGCTTTTGGGGGAGCACCATGGGAGTGAGACTGGCCTTTAGGACTGTGGACTGAATGGGAGTCAGGTGAGGCCTGTGACTGCTAGCTTTCCTCCACTTCCTTGGCGACCTGTATGACTCAGCAGAGGCAGCCATAATCCCCCCGGGAATATAACTCCATTGGACTGGGAATCACACCCCCATTCTCCGCAGCAGCCACAGCAAGCCCTGCCCAAGGAAAGGCTGAGCTCAAACACGGACATCCCTGCCCCCACGTGGTGGTCTTTCTCCACCTGCCCTGGTAGCTGAAGACAAAGGTCATAATCTCGGGACCTCTATGGCTCTGCTCACCACCTAAGAAACTTGAACACTTAACTTTAACCAGGTATCCTAGTGCAAGTTTGCATCCTCCCAGTAGGATGGCACCTGATGCACTCTTGAAAGCACCACCTCCTTGCTGGAGGCCAACCAACACAAAACCAGTACACTAAACAAAAACACAACCAACAACCTTCACAGATTCCACTTCAGTCTCCTGCTACCTCCACTGGAGCAGGTGCTGGTATCCTTGGCTGCAAGATCTGAAGACAGATCCCATCGCAGGACTCTTTGCAAACACTCACCAGTACCAGCCCAGAGCCTGGTAGCTCCACTGGATGGCTAGATACAGAAAAGCAAAAAAAAATCACTACATTTTGGCTCTCAGGAAGTCCCATTCATAGGGGGAGAGAGCATCACATCAAGAGAGCACCCCATGGGACAAAAGAATCTGAAGAGCAACCCTTGAATCCCAGATCTCCCCTTTGACATAGTCTATCCAATTGAGAAGGAACCAGAAAAACAATTCTGGTAATATAACAAAACCAGGTTATTTACCACCCCCAGAAGTTCATACCAGCTCACCAGCAAGGGATCCAAACCAAGACAAAATCTCTTAATTGCCAGAAAAAGAATTCAGAAGATCAATTATTAAGCTAATGAAGGAAATATCAAAGAAAGGTGAAGTCCAACTTAAAGAAATCAAAAACATGATACAAGATATGAAAGAAAAATTCTTCAGTGAAATAGATAGCATAAATTAAAAACAATACAACTTCTGGAAATCAAGGACACACTTAGAGAAATACAAAATTCACTGGAAAGTCTCAGTAATAGAATCAGACAAGCTGAAGAAAGAACTTCAGAGCTCAAAGACAAGGCTTTTGAATTAGCTCAACCCATCAAAGACAACGAAAAAAGAATTTTAAAAATGAACAAAGCCTCCAAGAAGTTTGGGACTATGTTAAATGTCCAAACCTAAGAATAATTGGCATTTCTGAGGAAGGAGAGAAATCTAAAATTTGGAAAACATATTTGAGGGAATAATTGAGGAAAACTTTCCTGGCCCTGCTAGAGATCCTGACATCCAAATACAAGAAGCTCAAAAAACACCGTGGAAATTCATCACAAAAAGATCACTGTGTAGGCACATAGTCATCAGGTTATCTAAAGTCAAGACAAAGGAAAGGATCTTAAGAGCTGTGAGGCAAAAGCATCAGGTAAACTATCAGATTAACAGCAGATTCCTCAGCAGAAACCATACAACCTGGAAGGGCTTGGGGGTCTTCTTAAAAAGAAGCCTCCTTAAACAAAATAATTATCAGCCAAGAATTTTGTACCCAGCAAAACTAAGTTTCATAAATGAAGAAAAGGTACAGTCTTTTCCAGACAAACAAATGCTGAGAGAATTCACCACTACCAAACCAGCACTACAAGAAACTGCTAAAAGGAGCTCTAAATCTTGAAACAAATCCTTGAAATAAACCAAAATAGAACCTCCTTAAAGCATAAATCTCACAGGACCTATATAACAATAACACAATGAAAAAAAAACAGGGTGTTCAGGCAACAAATAACATGATGAATAGAATAGTACCTCACATCTCAACACTGACATTGAATGTAAATGACCTAAATGCGCCACTTAAAAGATACAGAATGGCAGAATGGATAAGAATTCACCAACCAAGTTTCTGCTATCTTCAGGAGACTCACCTAACACATAAGGTCTCACATAAACTTAAGGTAAAGGGGTGGGAAAATTTTTCCCATGCAAATGGACACCAAAAGTGAGCAGGAGTAGCTATACTTATATCAGACAGAACAAACTTTAAAGCAATGGCAGTCAAAAAAGACAAGGAGGAAGTAACACTAGTCCAACAGGAAAATATCACAATTCTAAATATATATTCACCTAACACTGGGGCTCCCAAATTTATAAAACAATTACTACTAGACCTAAGAAATGTGACAGATGACAACACAGTAATAGTGGGGGACTTGAATACTCCACTGACAGCAGGAGACAAGTCATCAAGACAGAAAGTCAACAATGAAACAATAGACTTAAACTATACCCTAAAACAAGTGAACTTAATAGATATTTACAGAACATTCTACCCAACAACTGCAGAATATACATTCTATTCATTAGCACATGGAATATTCTCTAAGATAGACCATATGATAGGTCACAAAACAAGTCTCAGTAAATTTCAGAAAATCAAAACTGTATCATGTACTTTCAGATCATAGTGGAAAAAAAACTGGAAATCAACTCCAAAAGGAACCCTCAAAACCATGCAAATACGTGGAAATTAATAACCTGGTCCTCAATGATTGTTGGGTCAATAATGAAATCAAGATGGAAATTAAAAAATTCTTTGAACTGAACAATAATAGTGACACAACCCATCAAAACCTCTGGGATACAGCCAAAGCGGTGCTAAGAGGAAAGTTCACAGCATTAAGCGTCTACATCAAAAAGTCTGAAATAGTACAAATAGACAATCTAAGGTCGCACCTCACAGAACTGGAGAAACAAGAACAATCAAAACCCAAACTTAGCAGAAGAAAAGACATATTGAAGATCAGAGCAAAACTAAATGAAATTGAAACAAACAAACAAACAAACAATACAAAAGATAAGCGAAACAAAAAGCTGGTTCTTTGAAAGGATAAATAAAATTGATAGACCATTAGCAAGATTAACCAAGAAAAGAAGAGAGAAGATCTAAATAAGGTCAATTAGAAAGGGAATGGAAGATATTACAACTGATACCACAGAAATACAAAAGATTACTCAAGGCTACTATGAACACCTTTATGCACATAAACTAGAAAACACAGAGGAGATGGATAAATTCCTGTAAATATACAACCCTCCTAGATATAGAATCTCTGAACAGACTAATAACAAGCAGTAAGATTAAAATAGTAATAAAAAAATTGCCAACAACAAAAAAAGTACAGTACCAGACAGATTCACAGCTGAATTCTATTAGACATTCAAAGAATTGCTATGAATCCTATTGACACTATTCCAAAAGATAGAGAAAAAGAGCATCCTCCCTACATCATCCTATGAAGCCAGTATCACCCTAATATCAAAACCAGGAAAGGACATAACAACAATAACAAAAAAAACACTACAGACCAATATGCCTGATGAACATAGATACAAAATCTTCAACAAAATAGTAGGTAACCAAATCCAACAGCATATCAAAAAGATAGTCCACCATGATCAAGTGGGTTTTATACCAGGGATGCAGGGATGGTTTAACATATAGAAGTCAGTAAATGTGATAAACCACATAAACAGAATTAAAAACAAAAATCACATGATTATCTCAATAGATGCAGAAAAAGCATTTGACAAAATCCAGCAACCTTTATGATCAAAACCCTCAGCAAAATTGGCATAGAAGGGACATATCTTAAGGTAATAAAAGTCACCTACAACAAACCCAGAGCCATCATTACACTGAAGGGGGAAACCTTGAAAGCATTCCTCCTGAGAAATGGAACAAGACAAGGATGTCCACTTTCACCACTTCTACTCAGTACTGGAAGCCCTAGCCAGAGCAATCAGACAAGAGAAAGAAATAAAGGACATCCAAATCAGTAAAGAGGAAGTCAAACTGTTGCTGTTTGCTGATGATACGATCATATACCTAGAAAACCCTAAAGACAGGAGGCTGAGGCAGGAGAATCGCTTGAACCGAGGAGACGGAGATTGCAGTGTGCCGAGATCACACCACTGCACTCCAGCCTGGCAACAGAGCAAGATTCCATCTCAAAAAAGACAGACAGACAGACAAGAAGAAAGAAAGAAGGAAGGAAGGAAGGAAGGAAGGAAGGAAGGAAGGAGAGAGAGAGAGAGAGAGAGGCCAGGCGCAGTGGCTCACACCTGTAATCCCAGCACTTTGGGAGGCCGAGGCGGGTGGATCATGAGGTCAGGAGATCGAGACCATCCTGGCTAACACAGTGAAACCCCGTCTCTACTAAAAATACAAAAAATTAGCTGGGTGAGGTAGCGGGCGCCTGTAGTCCCAGCTACGCGGGAGGCTGAGGCAGGAGAATGGCGTGAACCCCGGGGGGCAGAGCCTGCAGTGAGCGGAGATCGCGCCACTGCACTCCAGCCTGGGCGACAGCGAGACTGTCTTAAAAAAGAAAGAAAGAAAGAAAGAAAGAAAGAAAGAAAGAAAGAAAGAAAGAAAGAAAGAAAGAAAGAAAGAAAGAAGGAAGGAAGGAAGGAAGGAAGGAAGGAAGGAAGGAAGGAAGGAAGGAAGGAAGGAAGGAAGGAAAGAAAGAAAGAAAGAAAGAAAGAAAGAAAGAAAGAAAGAAAGAAAGAAAGAAAGAAAAGGAAAGGAAGGAAGGAAGAGAGAAAAGGGATAGGGAGAGGGAGGGGAGGGGAGAGGAGGGGAGGGGAAGGGAGGGGAGGGGAGGGGAGGACAGGAGAGGAGAGGAAAGGAAAGGAAAGGAAAGGAAAGGAAAGGAAAGGAAAGGAAACTCTAAACACTCACCCAAAAAACTCCTAGAACTGGTAAGTGAATTCAGCAAAGTTCCAGAATACAAAATTAATGTACAAATCGGTAGCTCTACTATACACCAACAGCAGCCAAGCTGAGAATCAAATCAAGAACTCAATCCCTTTCACAATAGCTGCAAAAAATAAAATAGAATACTTAGGAAACTACCTAACCAAGGAGGTGAAAGACCTCTACAAGGAAAACTACAAAACACTGCTAAAAGAAATCATAGACAACACAAACAAATGGGAACACATCCCATGCTCTTGGACGGGTAGAATCAATATTGTGAAAATGACCATACTGCCAAAAACAGTCTACAAATTCAATACAATTCCCATCAAAATACCATTATCATTCTTCACAGAAATAGAAAAAAAAAATCCTAAAATTCATATGTAACCAAAAAAGAGCCCACATAGCCAAAGCAAGACTAAACAAACAAACAAAAAAAAATCTGGAGGCATCACATTACCTGACTTCAAACTACTATAAGGCCATAGTCACCAAAACAGTGTGGTACTGTTATAAAAATAGGCACATAGACCAGTGGAACAGAATAAAGAACCCAGAAATAAATATTTACAGCTAACTGAGCTTCGACAAGGCAAACAAAAACATAAAGTGAGGAAAGGTCACCTTATTCAACAAATGGTGCTGGGATAATTGGCTAGCCATATGTAGAAGAATGAAACTGGATCCTCATCTCCTACCTTTTACAAAAATCAACTCAGGATGGATCAAACACTTAAATCTAGGGCCTGAAACCATAAAGATTCTAGAAGATAATATCGGAAAACCCTCCTAGACATTGGCTTAGGTAAAGACTTCATGACCAACAATCCAAAAGGAAATGCAACAAAAACAAAGATAAATAGGTGGGACTTAATTAAACTAAAAAGCTTCCACACAGCAAAAGAAATAATCAGCAGAGTTAACAGACAACCCACAGAGTGGGAGAAGATCTTTACAATCTATACATCTGACAAAAGACTAATATCCAGAATCTACAAAGAACTCAAAGAAATCAGCAAGAAAGGCCGGGCGCGGTGGCTCACGCCTGTAATCCCAGCACTTTGGGAGGCTGAGGTGGGCAGATCACAAGGTCAGGAGATCGAGACCATCCTGGTTAACACGGTGAAACCCCGTCTCTACTAAAAATACAAAAAATTAGCCGGGGGCGGTGGCGGGCGCCTGTAGTCCCAGCTACTCGGGAGGCTGAGGCAGGAGAGTGGCGTGAACCCAGGAGGCGGAGTTTGCAGTGAGCCGAGATCGCACCACTGCACTCCAGCCTGGGCGACAGAGCAAGACTCCATCTCAAAAAAAAAAAAAGAAAGAAATCTGCAAGAAAAAAATAGACAATCCCATCAAAAAGTGAGCTAAGGACATAAACAGATGATTCTCAAAAGAAGATATACAAATGGTCAACAAGTATTAATATATGGAAAAATCCTCATCATCACTAATTATCAGGGAAATGCAAATCAAAACCACAATGCAATATCACCTCACTCCCTTAAGAATGGCCATAATCAAAAAATCAAAAAATAATAGATGTTGGCATGGATGTGGTGAAAAGGAAACAGTTTTACACTGTTGGTGGGAATATAAACTAGTACAACCACTGTGGAAAACAGTGTGGAGATTCCTTAAAGAACTAAAAGTAGATCTACCATTTGATCCCACTACTATATATCTACCCAGAGGAAAAGAAGTTATTATACGAAAAAGATACTTGCTCACGCATGTTTATAGCAGCACAATTTGCAATTGCAAAAAATATGGAACCAGCCCAAATGCCCATCAATGGGTATTTAAAGAAAATGTGACATATATAGAGATAGAGATAGAGATATACCACGGAATACTACTCAGCCATAAAAAGGAACGAAATAATGGCATTCACAGCAACCTGGATGGAATTGGAAACTATTATTCTAAGTGAAGTAATTCGGGAATGGAAAACCAAACATCGTATGTTCTCACTCACATGAGGGAGCTAAGCTATGAGGACCCAAAGGCATAAGAATGATACATTGGACTTCAGGGACTTGGGGGAAATAATGAGGAGTGGCAAGGGATAAAAGACTACACATTGGGTACAGTGTACACTGCTTGGGTGATGGGTGCACCAAAATTTCAGAAATCATCACTAAAGAATTTATTCATGTAACCAAACACCACCTGTTCCCTCAAAACCTATTAAAAAATGAAAAATAAAATATAAATAAATAAAACATAGGAACCCAAACCTAACACAACTGTAAAAAGAAATGCACAAATCCACAACTATGGTTGGAGATTAAAATTCACCTCTCTCAATATTTGATAGAACAAGTAGACAGAAAATTATCTAAAACATGGAATACTTGAATAATACTATCAACTAAGTTGACCTGATTGACATTTATAGAACAATCCACCCAGCAACAGTAGAATACACATTCTTCTCATGTGCATGTGAAATATTCATGTGTGTGTGAAACATAGACCATATTCTGGGACATAAAACCAGTCTAAATAAATTTAAAAGAATTTAGGTCGTACAAAGTCTATTCTGTAACTACAGAGGAATAAAATTTTTTAAATGAATAACATAGAAATCTCTAGAAACCAAACAACACACATCTATATAACCCAAATATTAAAGAATTCAAAAGGCAAATTGGCTCTGGTTGGAGTCACAGAGATGCTAAGACCACTGCCTGGGCCTTCGCTGACCATGCTCTCCCAGGTGGCACATTCTGCCGCCGCCATGGTGGCCCCCTCTCTGAAGAATACAGCCTTCATAGGTCCAGGGATATTGCAGGCAACAAAGACCTTTCACACAGGGCAGCCACGCCTTGCCCTTCTACCACCCCTTCCTGAATATGGAGGAAAAGTTCATTTGGGGCTGATCCCTGAGGAATTCTTCCAGTTTCTTTATCCTAAAACCCGTGTAACAGGACCCTATGTGCTCAGAATTGGGCTTATCTTGTATGGTTTATCCAAAGAAATATATATGATTACCCCAGAGACCGTCTCTACCACATCAATAGTATGGTTACTTGTCTAAATAATTTTAAAATATGGTGCCTCTATTGGAGATTTTGCTGAAAAATTCAATGAGCAAAAAATCGCCCAACTAGCAGAGGTGAAGCAGGCTTCTATCAGACAAATCCAGGATGCAACTGATTTGGAGAAGTCACAGCAGGCACTCATCCAGAAGCACCATAACCTTTTTGATGTGCAGAAAAACAACATTGCTATGGCTTTGGAGGTTACTGGGAACAACTGCATAGACTATATAAGGAAGTAAAGAATCACCTGGACTATCATATAACTGGGCAGAACATGATGCTTTGAAAGAAACGAGAACACATGATAAATTGGGTGGAGAAGCACGTGGTGCAGAGCATCTCTGCACAGCAGGAAAAGGAGACAATTGCCAAGTGCATTGCCGACCTAAAGCTGCTGGCAAAGAAGGCTCAAGCACAGCCAGTTATGTAAATGTATCTATCCCAATTGAGACAACTAGAAACAGTTGATTGACTAAATGGAAACTAGTCTATGTGACAAAATCTTTCTGTGTTGTCGTATTTCTGTATTCTGTATTTTTAGGAGAGGTAAACTATAACTTCGGTAGAAGTTTCCTCTTCTAAAAATGAAAAGTTTGTTTCATATAGTGGGAGAACTAAATCTATTGGCCAGTCAGATGGTTCTCATCCTTCTTACTCTGCATTTCAGTTGTTCCATGATCACTTTTGAGTAAGCAGTTTGCCTTTATTAAAACTTGCTGCCTGGGCCGGGCGCGGTGGCTCACGCTTGTAATCCCAGCACTTTGGGAGGCCGAGGCGGGCGGATCACGAGGTCAGGAGATCGAGACCACAGTGAAACCCCGTCTCTACTAAAAATACAAAAAATTAGCCGGGCGTGGTGGCGGGCACCTGTAGTCCCAGCTACTCAGAGAGGCTGAGGCAGGAGAATGGCGTGAACCCAGGAGGCGGAGCTTGCAGTGAGCCGAGATTGTGCCACTGCACTCCAGCCTGGGCGATAGAGCAAGACTCCGTCTTGAAACAAACAAACAAAAAAAAAACAAAAAAAAAACCAACAAAAAAACTTGCTGCCTAACTCAAGATTACCAAGTTATAGTTAAAACTTGTAATTAATTATACCATCTTGCGGCCGGGCGCGGTGGCTCACGCTTGTAATCCCAGCACTTTGGGAGGCCGAGGCGGGCGGATCACGAGGTCAGGAGATCGAGACCACGGTGAAACTCTGTCTCTAGTAAAAATACAAAAAAAATTAGCCGGGCGTGGTGGCGGGCGCCTGTAGTCCCAGCTACTCGGGAGGCTGAAGCAGGAGAATGGCGTGAACCCGGGAGGCGGAGCTTGCAGTGAGCCGAGATCACGCCACTGCACTCCAGCCTGGGCGACAGCGAGACTCCGTCTCAAAAAAAAAAAAAAAAAAAATTATACCATCTTGCAATATAGTGATAACTGACTGAAAAAATGGCAAATTGAATTGGAAAGCATTTTAAACAGAATGAAAATGAGAAGGCAACATACCTAAATTTGTAGAATACAACAAAAATCATTTTATTTTATTTATTTATTTATTTTTTTTTTAATTTTTTTTTTTTTTTTTGAGACGGAATCTCGCTCTGTCGCCCAGGCTGGAGTGCAGTGGCGCAATCTCGGCTCACTGCAAGTTCCGCCTCCCGGGTTCACGCCATTCTCCTGCCTCAACCTCTCCGAGTAGCTGGGACTACAGGCACCCGCCACCACGCCCGGCTAATTTTTTTGTATTTTTAGTAGAGACAGGGTTTCATGGTGGTCTCGATCTCCTGACCTCGTGATCCGCCCGCCTCAGCCTCCCAAAGTGCTGGGGTTACAAGCGTGAGCCACCGCGCCCGGCCCAAAAATCATTTTAAATGGGGAGACTTACAGCACTACATGACCATATTAGAAAATAAGGTCTCAAATCAATGAACTCAGCTTCAACTATAAGAAAACAGAACAGGGCTTGGCAAACTACAGCCCTTGGGTCAAACCAAGATCACTACTCATTTTTATAGATAAAATTTTATTGGCACAGTCTTGCACATTCTTTTACATCCTAGAGTGGCATACATACTTCAATGGCTGAGCTGAGTAGTTGTACAAAGACTGTATGGCTCACAAAGCTAAAATATTGCCATGTCATCCTTTGCATAAGAAGTTTACTCACCCCTGAACTGGAAAAAGAAGTGCAAATTAAACCCAAAGACTATGGAAGAAAATAAATAAGGCTTACAACAGAGTTCAGTGCAATTTAGAAAATACAGAATGAATACAGAAAAGCCTTGGTTCGTTGAGAAAAATATATAAAAGTGATACTAATCAGAAAAACACAAATTACCAATATGAGAAATGATAGAGGAGACCTCCCTACAGAAACTACATATAATAAAAGAAAAATATGGGCCAGGTGCAGTGGCTCATGCCTGTAATCCCAGCACTTTGGGAGGCCAAGGCAGGCGGATCACGAGGTCAAGACCTTGATCAAGAGATCGAGACCATCCTGACCAACATGGTGAAACTCTACTAAAAATACAAAAATTAGCTGGGCATGGTGGTGTACACCTGTAGTCCCAGCTACTTGGGAGGTTGAGGCAGGAGAATTGCTTGAACCTGGGAGGCAGAAGTTGCAGTGAGCCAAGATTACGCCACTGCACTCCAGCCTGGGCGACAGAGTGAGACTTCGTCTCAAAAAAAAAAAAACCCAAATAAATAAATAATAAATGGAAAATATGAAAATAATATGAACTTCCTGCTAATAAATTCAACAACTTAGATGAAATAAACAAATTTCTCCAAAGATACAAATGACCAAAACTCACTGAACTAAGTAATCTGAACAATGCTATACTTACTAAAGAAAATTGGCCGGGCCCGGTGCCTCACACCTGTAATCCCAGCACTTTGGGAGGCTGAGGCGGGCGGAGCATGATGTCAGGAGATCGAGACCATCCTGGCTAACACAGTGAAACCCCGTCTCTACTAAAAATACAAAAAGAATTAGCCGGGCGAGGTGGCTGGCACCTGTAGTCCCAGCTACTCGGGAGGCTGAGGCAGGAGAATGGCGTGAACCCCGGGGGGCGGAGCCTGCAGTGAGCCGAGATCGCACCACTGCACTCCAGCCTGGGCGATAGCCAGACTCTGTCTCAAAAAAAAAAAAAAAAAAAAGAAAATCAATGTGTAACTAAAAAACCTTCTCACAAAGAAAATCCCATGCCAACATGTCTTTCCAAAATTTAAGGAAGAAATAATATGCATTGTTACATGAACTTTTCCAAAAAAATTGAAGAGTTTGAATTCTCCTTTCCAAAAAAATTGAAGAGTTTGAATTCTCCCCATCTCAACTTCCAGGCAAAGACATTAACACAAGAAAATCCTATGCCAATATCCCTCATGAATAAAAATGCAGTTTTTTTAATTTAGCAAATCAAATCTGACAATATATAAAAATGATAATACATCATGAAAGAGTGGGATCTATCTCATGAAAACAGTGTTGGTAAACATTTTTGGCTTAACATTTGAAAATCAATCAACTTAATTTATCTTATTAATACACTAAAAAATAAAATCCATATGATCATCTCAGTAGAAGCATAAAAAGCATTTGACAAAATCCAACATAAATTTCTGATAAAAACTCTCAGCAAAATAGGAATAGAAGAAAACTTTTATCAACCTCATGAAAGACATGATGACAAACTACAGCTAACATGGTACTTAATAATGAAAGATTGGATATTTTCCTCTTAAGACCAGAAAAAATGCAAAGATACCTGAACTTATGTCTAGTTAACATTGTAGTGAAGGTTCCAGCTAGTGAAATAAGGAGAGAAAAGGGAATAAAAGGTATCCAGATTTGAATAGAAGAAGTAAAACTCTATTGTGAAACAACATTGTGCAAAAATATCCCAGGAAACCTACAAAAAACCTTGCTAGACCTAATAGTGAATTTATCAAGTGTCTTTAGTTTGTTCAGCATGCTGTAACAAAATACTGTAAACTGAGTAGCTTATAAACAATAGAAATTTATTTCTCACAGATCTGGATGTTGGGAAGTCCAAGATCAAGGAACCAACAGATTCTTACAGAAATACATGCAACCAAGCTAAATCCATGATCTATGTTGTCCAGTGTGAGATTGGTACAGTAATCAGGGGACAGTCTAGCTAACAAAAAGTAACATAAGAATAGTTCAATTTCCTCCCTTGAGTTTTCTGAATTCCATGAATTGTATAGTCTCCAGCAAGGCTTCTCAAAATTTCCATTTTCCTTCCAATACTTTTGTCATACTATGTTGGTTTTGGGCCACATTTTACAGAAATGTCTTCCCCAGCCCATCTGCTTATTATCTTTTTTCTTGTCATTCCTGATTCTGCATCATAAAAGACTAACCAAATAGTCTGGCAACAGCAGATCTGTCCGTGGGAGTCAAAGAAAGGGGTAAGTCTGAGTGGGCAACACTAGAATTCTTTGACCAATTAAGGGATGAGGAAAACCTGGGAACATTCATGCATTGAAAGAAAGAACACTGATGTGCTTAAAAGCACAGGCTCTAGAGCTAGAATTCTAGGATCCTGTGTCAGGCTCCGTTATTTACCAGCTGTGTGACATTGATAAGTTTATCTAACCTTTCCAAGCTTCATTTGTCTTATCTGTAAAATAGAGATAATAATCATAACTTCCTAAGATGACTCTCTGAGCATTAAACGATTTAATACATGTGAGGTACTTAGAATTACACCTGGCACATAGGAGGCTCTCTAAGCTAGTACTTAATTGCTATTCATATGTCTATTAATAACTTCGACCCTTTCAAACATAGGTACTTTTTGAGACCCAAAATGGAATGGGCAGTCTCAAGAGATAGTGATCTCCCTATTTCTAGAAGTGATCAAACTGATACCAGAGGAATGCTCCATCGAGAAAGTACACATCACATTCATTAATTTGATACTGACTGGACCAGGACTGCATAGAGTCCCTCTCATATATAAGAGTCTATATTTCTATGCATCTTTTCTGTCTTGGTTATTTTCTTCCTGTTTCCACCATTCATCCACCCCAGATCAGAGAATCTTGAATTCTCTTGATCCTAGGCATTTTTTTCTTTCACTTGAAGGTGTTTTGTAGAAAAGCTTTCTTTCAGATAACAAAACTGACAATTCACAAAATAGGGAAATAAAAATATGTTAACCTCACAGGAAATCAAATATTTGATAATACAAAGAATGTCCCTGCCTTGTGTACACACAAGACTGTAAGCACTGAGAATTTTGTAAAAAATATATAGTGTTTTTAGTCAACTGACACCCACACAAAACAAGTCTTTCTGCAAGATGGATAAAACAGAAAAACTAATTTGAAGTTAATATTTTCTAAGTAGAGAATTTACCGGTATTCCACTATAAAATATGTTTCTCTGTTTTCTTCTTTTTCTACTTCTTTTGCATTCAGGGAAATTCTAATAAACAGTTCAGCTTTTTATCCTGGTGTTCAAAGGAAAATGTATTTTCTAATCAAAGGAAAATCAATGACAATTATCAGAGTTTGTTCCCACATATAACCTTATCTCCTTTACTCTACCTCCCCAAATGGTGGGGTATTCTTTCAGTTAAAGGCCACCACCACCTTCTTTGAGAACTTGCCCCCCTCTTCCTATACCTTTAACCTTCCTCTCCTTTCTGACTCTCCCACTTCAACCTGTAAATATTCCCACGTGCTTCACATTCACTACAAACCCTCCTTTGACCTTGGATCCACCTCCTGCTACCAACCAGTCTATCACTTCTGCATCTCTACTCATACAGAATATCTCTCTCCTCTTCCCTTTCACTCTGCAGACGTTTACGCCTCCTTTTAGAATCATTCCATAGTTATAACACCATCCATCTCCCACCCCCCAATAAGAGTAGTAAATATCCCTCATTGTCTCACAGAATTACCCCAAATACCCTACTGGTATTATCAGTTTACCTCAACAGCCTTGAGAGTAGGCCTAGGAGGCTTGGCCCACAGAAAAGAAAGAGATATACATTGATTCCTTAGGGAATAAATGAATGCACCAGTTCTAGACAAATGCATATGAAAAAGAACTAATGTGATTATATGTTATAACCTTGATAGGTACATTTTGTTCTTGGAACTTAAAATTTTTCAGATGAATAAGGCCAATAGTCAGTAATCTCTTTGGCCCTGAATTCTGTGTAGGCAAAAATGTGTAAACTCCCACATGGAAATACTAGCCATAGTCTTGGTGCCCTCCAATCAGTAATACAATTGAGAACACATATTTTTCCCTGGGCCATTTGGTCTAATCTCTCTATGAACTACATAACTTCTCTTGACTTTTTCCTTCTAGAGTCTATACTCTAGATATTCCATACACAGACCAGCACACTGCCGTGGGCATCCCTGGACTGTCACTTAGTCTTTGTATCTATGCCTACTTTTTTACCCACTGTCATAAAACTTGAGACACGGAACAATCTGGAGAAGTAAGCTCGATTTATCCAAGATCACAGATTTTGGTGATTTTTTAGTTGGGGATGTTTTGAAAGTTTAAAATTTTTTATTTTGTATATCTTATTTATTTGTTTGTTTATTTATTTATTTAGAGTGCAGTGGCGCCATCTCGGCTCACTGCAACCTCTGCCTCCTGAGTTCAAGCCATTCCCCTGCCTTAGCCTCTTGAGTAGCTGGGAATACAAGTGCACACCACCATCCGGCTAATTTTTTTTTATTTTAGTAGAGACAGGGTTTCACTATGTTGGCCAGGATGGTTTCGATCTCTGGATCTCATGATCCACCAGCCTCAGCCTCCCAAATTGCTGGGATTACAGGCGTGAGCCACCGTGCCCAGCCTGTATATCTTATTTTTTTAAGCCACGCTTCATTGAGACTTACTGTGGGATAGGACTATAACATGAGCTTGGCTTACATTTTCTTATTCAGACTTTACCACAATTCTATCAAGTTCACACTATGATTATAAATTTCACCCCCATTTTGCAATTGAGAAAACTGAGGTATAGGGAAATTAAGAAAGTTAATCTAAACCATATAGCTGGTAAGGTCTTGAGTCAGAACAGCTGTTTCCAAAGCAGACACTGTTAACCAATACTCTGCAATGTCTCATGGAAAATCCGAGAATAGATATTCAGAGGAAAAACTGATGATAGATACTCAAGCGTGTATTTAAAAAGAGAATGAGGCCTGGGAATATATTTCCTTATTATTTATAGAGTGTGTAAGTTTTTAAAAATGTAGAATAATAACATAAGGAACAGAAGAAAAAAAAATACCCTAAAGATTTCTAAAAGAACATTTTGACCTAAAGAGGCTCTTCTAAGCAAGTAGTTTACTCCTGGGCTATTAGTCATGGATTTAGATTTTCTTTTGAGCTATTGATTAGTAAGTGAAATGCAATTTACAGATTTTGTTAATCATTGTTCTCTTGGTGAGCAAATTTTTCAATCTGTTTTAAAAACAGTCAAGTAATAGAACTAAAAAACTCCAAGCCAAGTTGGATGGGAGAGAAGAGTACTCAAACATTTGCACTGACATCATTGTTTACCTAGTAGAGACCCTCCTAACGTTCTAGGAAGAATAACTCCTTCAGGAAGGGTTTCTGTTCTCAGAAAAAACATTCCACAAACCTTTATAATTAAGAAGGAAATGCAAGGCCCAAGAGACTTTTCCTTATCAGCAAAGTCATCCTAAATGTATATGAATTTATTCTCTAAAATAATCAAGAAAGAGGATATTTTAAATATAAATAAATGAAGGATTTTTTGTTTTCCTATTACATGAATCCATCTCCATCCTGTCTTTGAGTTAATCATCATCAAATTGCACTAAATCAGAGATGGCAGGGGCTGCGCCTGGCTGGATACCAGTGTTTCTCAGTGTTTGGTTATACTGGAAATGTCTTTGGAATGAGCTTAATCTGAAAGATTTTTGACCAGTAATTCTCTTAGAGTTCTAAACAGCAGAGGTTTTTTTGGTGGGGAGAGTAGGGTGGGGAGATGAAGGGATCTCTGTGTGTAATACATATTTTCTTCTTAAGTCAAAAATAAGATGGTATCAACAATTTCTCTCCAATTTTCTCTGTCTCTCTCATGCACGCACACACACACACACACACACACACGCTCCCTCCTCCCATCACAACACTTCTGCTGTTGGGAAGTCTAAGAGAATTGGGAAAAGGAGGATGGAGTGGTGAGGGGAGGGAGACATTTACTTTCTGTACTGTTTGCTTTTTTAACCATGTTTATGTGATTCTTTTGGGGTAAAATAATAACTTTTTTGAACCCTGAACAAAATGAAAAAGCAAAAAGACACACAGCTACACAGTCAGCTGTTGTAATAAAGAAGGTAGAAGGGAAATACAAGCAAAATATTCCAGGTTGGCAGTGTCATCTGTATTATTCTTTGGCTGAAAGGCGAAGTTTCTCCTGAGGGTTTAGGTTGTTTGCCCAACTAAGGGGTGGGGTGAAGGATAAGGAAGCCAGATTTGCGTCTGTAGCTGATTGGCAGTTTCTGCGAGGAATTATCCACTCCAATAAGTTTTGTTATTTCGGCAGTTTCTTTCTCAGAGTTGATGGTACTCTTTACTCTTGGGTGGGGGGTGGTGTGGGGAATGGGATGTTGTTTCTGGTGACTGCTGGGAGAAGAGAGTAGGGGGCAGCTTTTGAGAGACTGAAAAGGTTCTGGGAGAATGGAATGTTGTTGTTCCTTCATTTTTGAAACCACTCTTCTTTTCGATCATGTTTATACTTTAAAATTTCACACTGTGGTCAAACTAGGCAAGGTACAATTTAACGTGTCCCCTATAAACACTGGACAACTGCACTTGCCTGCATGCACAAAGGCACACAATTTTTATATACATATTTGGGGGGAAAAATCACATTTTAATTAACAACCAGAACGTGAAAAGGCAAATATTTTAAATGCCACCTATTTTTTTTTTTGCTTTTCCTACAGTTTTTCTATTTAATGGAGATAACATATAAACCCAAGTGCTGTCTTTCTCTCCTTCTCAACTATAATTTAGAATCACACTGAAGAAGAAAGTTGTAAATAAGACAAAGTTAAAATTTATATTTCACATCAAGCATTCAACTGTAATGTAAAAAAAGCAAACTTTAAGTTTACTGAAAAGGAATATTCCAGCAATTACCAAAAGATTCCACAGCTGTTAAACTAGAGAAACTATTTTTTCTTTCTTGGATTCCAACTCATCATCTCTCACAATTACCTCATAACTAATCAAAGCTTTTATGAAAACGTTAGTAGCCAAAAGAGCCACTTTGATTGCCTTCATTCCATTGGCACACTATTTACAGGCGTGTTTATTGCCACTAATAACTTTCTTTTTTAATTTTAAAATTTGTTCACTTGAAATCTGCTTTAAAAACAACAATAAAATATATTCTAAAATATTCACATAGTATTTAGATAGAAAATCAATTTTCTAGGACATTTCTTTACAACATGTAAGGAAAATGTACTCAGGGAAAGGGATGCAGTTCTTGATCTTGAAGATGGCAGCATCAAGCTTTCTTCGAGCATCTTCTTTGAGGACGCACTGCTTGAAAGAGCTATTATAAGAATATATGGACCAGGCGCAGTGGCTCATGCCTGTAATCCCAGCACTTTGGGCGGCTGAGGCAGGCGGGTCACTAGGTGAAGGGATCGAGACCATCCTGGCCAACATGGTGAAACCCCATCTCTACTAAAAATACAAAAATTAGCTGGGCATGGTGGTGCGTGCCTGTAGTCCCAGATACTGCAGAGGCTGAGGCAGGAGAATTGCTTGAACCTGGGAGGTGGAGGTTGCAGTGAGCTGAGATTGTGCCACTGTACTCTAGCCTGGTGACAGAGTGAGACTCCATCTCAAAAAAAAAAAAAAGAATATATGTATGTGACTTATAGACACCTATGATAAATAGCCATGCCTAAATTAGACTGTGTCCGTCCATGCTTTCATACATTCACCAAGTATTTGACCAAGTATTTGACCAAGACTTTATGCTAGGTTTTGCTAATACAACCATGTATCGAACATAAATACTACTCTTAATTTGCACGCAATCTAATAAGAACTTTAAAGATAGTGTTTCCTGGCTAGGCGCAGTGGTTCACGTCTGTAATCCCAGCACTTTGGGAGGCCAAGAGGGGTGGATCATTTGAGGTCAGGAGTTTGAGACCTGCCTGGCCAACATGGTGAAACCCCACCTCTACTAAAAATTCAAAAATTAGCTAGGCGTTATGGCGGGCGCCTGTTGTCCCAGCTACTGGGGCAGGAGAATCACTTGAACTTGGGAGGTAGATGCTGCAGTGAGCCAAGATCACACCACTCTACTCCAGCCTGGACAACAGAGCGAGACTCTGTCTCAAAAAAAAAACAACAAACAAAAGAAAACAGAATAGTATTTCTTGCCACTAGATCCTAGGCCTTTGCATCAGTCAGCTGTTAGCACAATGCTGCATAACAACAACAAAACCTTGACATTTTAGTGGTTTGCAAAAGTAAGCATTTATCTCTTGCTCAATATCTGTGGATCAGATTCAGCTTATGTAGGCTTGAGTCAGCTGGACTTGGCTCCAAACTTTGAATTGGATCCAAATGTGCTAATTCCTTTATAAACCAGTGGCTATCCAAGGCATGTTCTTTATGAAGCCAAAGGAAAGAGCACAAAAGGGAAAGTTCCACTGCACAATTCAAACATCTGCTCCTGTCACCTCTGCTAACATCTCACTGGCCAAAACAAATCACATGGCCAAGGCCAGCACCAATGCAACAGGGAAGTATACTCCATAGGAAATAACAGCCGTAATAAAGACAGAAGAGAGTGAATACTTGCTGGACAAAATCCAATCTCCCAAAAATCCTCTTCTCTTTTCGTATCATTATTTCTCTAAGAGATCTCATCAAATCCAGAGATTTCCTTCCTATCTATGTATGGATAATTTGCTAATTTATATCTCCAGCTGAGAACTCTCTTCTTAGTTCCAGTTTTAAAACCAAGAAACTACTTGATAATTGTACTGGGATATCTCAAAGATACTCCAAACTTAATATGTCTTAAATAAAACTCATGCTCACCCCCACCATCTATCATAGACCAAAGTGGTATTCTCCTAGTATTCTCCATGTCAGTGAGTACCACAATGCCTATGCAAACCAGAAATCTAAGAATCTATACTATTCCCCCTCCTTCAACCTTCAAATCCAATTGATCGCCAAGACCTATTTTACCTTCAGCTTTTCTCGTCATCTTTATCAGCATCCTACTCTACCCTACCAGCATCTCACACCTGATATCACTTAATATCTATTAACCAGTGTACCCACTTTCATACTGGTCCTATTTAATTGGTTTTCCATTTAGAGTATCATTTTTTGAAAAGTAAATCTAATCATGTCACCATTCCTGCTTAACTCTCTTTAATGGTTTGGTGGTTTTTAAATATGCCCCAAATTATTTGATATTACTTCTTTTAAAAGTGGAGCCTAATTCTCCTCTCTTTAATAAAATGTGGAAAGGAATTAGCTACTTTTTTTTTTTTTGAGATGAAGTCTCGCTCTTGTTGCCCAGGCTGGAGTGCAATGGCATGATCTTGGCTCACTGCAACCTCTGCCTCCCAGGTTCAAGTGATTCTCCTGCCTCAGCCTCCCAAGTAGCTGGGATTACAGACATGCGCCACCACGCCTGGCTAATTTTCGTATTTTTAGTAGAGATGGGGTTTCCACCATGTTGACCAGGCTGGTCTCAAACTCCTGACTTCAGGCGATCTGCCCGCCTCAGCCTCCCAAAGTACTGGGATTACAGGTGTGAGCCACCACGCCGGGCCCTAGTTACTTATTTTTAACAAATAGATGTGATGGAAGTGCAATGTGACTTCTGAGGCTTTTTAAAAATATAGCTTTGCCGCTGTCTCTCTCTTTCTCCCTCTATCTGTCTCTGTCTCTCTCTCGCTTTCTCTGTCTCTCTCTCTCTTTCTCTCTCTCATTACTTACTCTCGGAGAAGACAGTTATCATGGCATGGAAATTCAAGCAGCTTTATGGAGAAGGAGCTCAAGCTTCTCACCAACAGTCAAAACTAATTTTCCAATGATGTGAGCCACCTTATAAGCAGACCCTTCACCCTAGTCAAGACTTCAGATGACTTCAGCCCTGTAAGATATCTTGTCAGCAACTTTCTGAGAGACCTAAAGCCAGAGCTGCTTGGCTAAGCTGCTCCTGGATTCCTGACCCACAGAAACTGAGATACTAAATGTTTATAATTGTTTTAATCCACTAAGTTTGAGGATAAATTGTTATGCAATAGTGGATAACTTCCCATTCCTCTTAGGAGAAAGAGCAAAATGCTTAACCCCCTTCTCCAGCCACATCCCATAACCTTTCCCACCTACCCTCTACCTCCCAGACATGCAGATCTTCCTTCCGTCCTTTGGCCTTCCGTCCTTTGGACACACGATGTTCCTTTCTCCCACAGAGCTTTTGCTCATTATCTTCTGATTTTGCAATAAAGGTATTTCTTTCTATCTTCACCACATTATACCCCATATTGCCACTAAATCTCCGCAACCTTCTCACTTTTCCTGAGATATTTTTCCAGATATTAGTGAACTGGTTAAACTCATATATCATAACCTTTCTCTGCATCATGTAACTCCCCCATTCCATTTACATTAATCATGTGAGAATTTGATTTCCATTTCTTCCTCTGTAGACTTCCTGAGAGTTCACTTTGCCCACCATCGAATCCCTAGTACCTGTAATAACGACTGGCTTGGAGTTGGCAGCCAACAAAATTTTGTCGAACAGATGAATAAACTGAAGGAACATGAGATGTACACAGGAACCAAAGTCATATAAGGCAAAACTTGCCATGTTTGGAGTGAGCAGAGCTGGAAGGCCGTACAAATAGGTATCAAGACAGATTGATACCATTTATGTCCACAATTTCTGTTGCCTCTGTCCTTTCACCTCTCCTTCAAAAGCAGCCTTCCTCTTTCTCCCTGCTTCCCCTTAAAAGTTTCCAAATCCCTTATCTCCATTTTCCTTGCTTGTCAGTATTCACTGGCAACAAAGGGTCAAATAAAGTCGTTCACACTGAGGTGCTTATTGTGGGCAGAAAGTCCAACTGTGCAGGGAAGCCCTGGAGGGAAATAGAGGTAGAGGAAATGAGCTGGTTAAGTGGGACAAAAACCCAGGACAGAAGAGAGGCCAGGGTGAGAGTGGACTAGGCTGGAGTCAAATGGAAATGAGGGGGTGGGAGGTAAAGTATAAGGAAGAGGGCAGTGGAGCTAGTTCAGAACCCTGCCCAGCAGCTCTCCTAATCCAAGGAAACGAGAAACAGACGCAGTTTCCAAGCCATAGGGTGCGATCCCGATCCGGAGTGTCTGTTGCAACGCTAGACTGTGAGAATGCCTGTCTGAGGTGACTGAGATAAGGAATAGGAGGCAGGGTCTGGCACTGAAAAAAAGAAACCTGCAGGAACAGGGCAGGATAAAAGGCCTCCAAATAGTAAGTTTTAGTGGAGACTAGGCACACCTCTGGATGCCAGAAAATTAGAGGAAACAGAGAAACTCCAGATGAAGGAAGAGGGGCCCTTTTATCTAGGGCTCAATAATCTGTAGATTCACTATCTCCATGGGCTTCCTCCCCCTCTACGAGCGTGGAAGGCTGTTCTCAGCACTGCATGGCCAGGGGAAGCTCTGGGGCTCTTGTCCCGATGTCCTCACTATGGTTCCACTGGGACAGCTATAGATGGTCAAGTATTTACCATCAGTTAGCGGGCTGAGGCATGGGACTGGCTCAGAGGTATATACATGTAAATGACTAAGAAACGTTTTGTTTTGTTTTGTTGAGACAGAGTCTCACTCTGTCGCCCAGGCTGGAGTGCAATGGTGCGATCACAGCTCACTGCAACCTCCGCCTCCTTGGTTCAAGTGATACTCCACTTCAGCCTCCCGAGTAGCTGGGATTACAGGTGCCTGCCACTACACCCGGTTAATTTTTGTATTTTTAGTAGAGATGGGGTCTCACCTTGTTGGTCAGACTAGTCTAGATCTCCCAACCTCAGGTGATCCGCCTGCCTCAACCTCCCAAAGTGCTGGGATTACAGGCATGAGCCACCACGCCTGGCCAGAAACTTCAGTTTATTGGT
The DNA here is from genome assembly GCF_028878055.3 of Symphalangus syndactylus. Lineage (NCBI taxonomy): Eukaryota > Metazoa > Chordata > Mammalia > Primates > Hylobatidae > Symphalangus > Symphalangus syndactylus. The sequence continues at coordinate 117,447,031 of NC_072424.2, read as the reverse complement.
TGTTTTTTCACTTGAAAAATATATTTTTAAGTTAAATTAATAAATAACTGATTATGGACTTCTGAACAAAGTAGCCAAGAAGAGTATTGCAGCATGCATTAGAAACACACGTGAGTTCTTAAACACTTGCTGACACTCCTAGGGAAGCAGCTCCCTTTCTTATACAGCAGCTCCAAGTGTGGTTCTGCACCAAGTCACTGAGCACTTCTTCCCAACCTGAGCCAGCTAACGAGGGCCAACATCGAACAATATTCAGTGCAAAGTTTAAGACAGATGGCAAGTATATTCAAAGAATCAAATTTTTGAGATATGCACAGTGAATTCATTCCCTGCCTTTTATTTACTAAGCTATAAAGCTTCTCAATGGCTTTAGTATACTTTATTTGTTTTTTTTTTGTTTTTTTTTTTTGAGACGGAGTCTCGCTCTCTCACCCAGGCTGGAGTGCAGTGGCGCATCTCGGCTTACTGCAAGCTCCGCCTCCCGGGTTCACGCCATTCTCCTGCCTCAGCCTCTCCGAGTAGCTGGGACTACAGGCGCCCGCCACCATGCCCGGCTAATTTTTTTGTATTTTTAGTAGAGACGGGGTTTCACCGTGGTCTCGATCTCCTGACCTCGTGATCCGCCCGCCTCGGCCTCCCAAAGTGCTGGGATTACAAGCGTGAGCCACCTCGCCCGGCTACTTTATTTGTTTAGCAGAAATATCAGTGGCATCTCAGTGACTAAAAGAAGTGGACCAAATGGATCTTCCAATCTTAGGGTTTTTAGCTTCCAGTCTTAGTGACTGAAAAAGATCAACAAACTGTGCCCTCAACCGATTGTTATTGATTGGACTGTGCAAAGATAAAAATGAAAAATTCTGAATTATTAGTTGGTTTTATAACAGCGTATCCTGTGGTGTGACCAGACATAGTCCTTTCCACCTACAGAGTAAAGGGAATATTGCCTAGTCTAGCACCTCCTCTAATCTTATCACCCAGGCCTACAGATTCTAGAATAAGCCATACTCCACCCCTACCACCACCACCACCTCTGGCCTAACTACTCAGCTACATCCTCTGGACATGTTCTGTTGGAACTCAAGGGCCTTCTAAAGAACTGCTATAAGACCATCAGGCTTGCCTTCTAAATTCCCCTCTGGGGCTCTATTAAAGTACTGTGTGACAGAGAGGGTACTTCCCCAGCCATAAATAAGTGTTGAGTGCAACCACACTTTCTCATTCTTAATGTTGGAAAAGTAGGAGGGCAGTTGCAATCGTCACCCTATATGTGGCTGATGACACCTAGAGTCACTAAGAATAAAATTATAAAATTAAATTCATTTTCTATAATTTTTTTTGAAGTGATGTGTTAAAACACCAACAGTCTTACCTTGGGAGAATGTAAACTCCTTAAGGATGCCTTTGCAAGCTTTTTCAACAAGTCATGGTCAACTGCAATGAATCAACGCGACCATCAATATCTACGAAATCTGTCACTTACCAGGTGTAACTAAGTATAAAAGTTTCAAAATATCTGTTTTTTAAGTAAATTATGTCAAATTTGGGTTATCCCATACAATGTCACTCTCATTTACTTGCATCCTTAGATGTTTCCTCAAAAGAGAAGGGTATGTCATTACAGCTAGTGGGAGGGCAACCCATCAATCAACAGCTGCCAAATATCTTCCTCTCTTCCTTCATCCTCTCCAGGAAATCTTCCTCCTCTGAGAAATATGTGTTCAAACACCTTATTTGGGTCTTTCCATGATGATATATACCTTGTGACACTGTCATCAATCACGTGCATCTCAAAAGAAAAAAAAATAAAGTGATCTCAGACGTTAAGTCTTCTGTGAATTTTAAAGAGTATCTGAAAAGAGCCAGGTGCAGGGGCTCACACCTGTAATCTCAGCACTTTGGAAGGCCGAGGTGGGCAGATCACCTGAGGTCAGGAGTTCAAGATCAGCCTGACCAACATGGTGAAACCCCATCTCTATTAAAAATACAGAATTAGCCGTGGTGGTGGCACATGCCTGTAATCCCAGCTGCTTGGGAGGCTGAGGCAGGAGAATTACTTGAACCCAGGAGGCAGAGGTTGCAGTGAGCCAAGATTGTGCCATTGCACTCCAGCCTGGGCAACAAGAGCAAAAACTCCGTCTCAAAAAAAAAAAAGTATCTGAAAAGAACGATCTGTCTTCAGCTGAGCTCCTAGAGGATCCTGAACTAATGCAGTATCACAGCAATCGTTTCCCTCATGCTTTCATGGCCTGTCCCCTGCAGTGGTCATTTTACTTGATTATAACAATTTATCACATCTATCTCTTTATTAGGATACCAGCCTTGAGTCTATGGCTGTGTCTTTTTATCTTTGTGTTCAGGGTCCAGCACATTGCCTGGCACATAGTAAGAATGTGGCCTATACGTGTTGAAACTGAATGAAATGGTTAGATGAATGGATGGACAGAGGGACAGATGGATAACTCGATGGATGCTATGTAGAATAAATAGAGTGGATTAATGTCACCTAAACCACAAATGCTGCCCCCTGTTATTGAACTTTAGAAGTTCTGACAATGTTTTGAGAACCAAGGTTATGTTTTGACAAAACTAATTTAGTGTTTCGCAAAGCATAATTTTAGAGCCCAAATGACCACATTTGACAGGATTTTGTTAAGCAGGGCTGCATTTTATTTAGGCCAGACCCTCATGACTGACAAGTTATATACTTTTTGTTTGTTTGAAGGTCTTTGCAGAAATGTATGACTGCACCAGCTATGGGTTCTTTCTGGTTTCTGCTGCCCTGTAACCTCTAACAGAACGACGCTGCTTCCAGGAGGTGCAATGTCTTCATGGATTTCCCAGAATCTTTTAAATGTCATAAGAAGCCAATAGATTTCTAAGGAGCACCTGAATTCCTTGAAAATGGCTTTGAACAATATGAGTTTCTTTTTTTTTTTTTTTTTTTGAGACGGGATCTCACTCTGTCGCCCAGGCTGGAGTGCAGTGGCACGATCTCGGCTCACTTCAAGCTCCGCCTCCCAGCTTCATGCCAGTCTCCTGCCTCAGCCTCCCGAGTAACTGGGACTACAGGCGCCCGCCACCACACCCAGCTAATTTTTTGTATTTTTAGTAGAGACGAGGTTTCACCGTGTTAGCCAGGATGGTCTTGATCTCCTGACCTTGTGATCCACCCGCCTCGGCCTCCCAAAGTGCTGGGATTACAGGAGTGAGCCAACGTGCCCGGCCATGAGTTTCTTAATTTAATATTTGTTTCTTTAAGCGATCAGGCTGGCAGCAATGTCATGGAGATATCCATGTGCTTCACTGAGAGGAAAATAGTTGTGCTTCTTTGAGGAAGGGGCTTAATTCATAAGGTAGTTCACTAAACTCAATGCAGATCCTCAAACCATATGATTTTGTAAATTTGTCTAAGAATCAAATCATTTGTTCCAATTTAGTGTTTCTGACTTTCTGAGAATAGTATTTCCAAGAACACCCAGGAGAATGCAAAGTGAATAATCCCATCTCTGTCTCTCCTTTTTTAAATTAAAAAAAATTAGATAATAAAAGACAAATTAAAATATTTGAATTTTATGATTTAACTTAATCTTACAAATTGATTCATTTGTGGCAAATTATGACTTGAAACATTTAAAAAAATCAACCCCAACTTTAAAGAAGATGGTGCCAGGAAATGGAAGGCAGAATTTAGCTTACTCTTTGGCTTTAGCATCTTTTTCCTGTGCTATCTTTATAAAGGCTGTAAGTAGCAGCTTAGAAGTGCTGGAGAGGTTTTTCATTTTTTCTTTCTTTTTTTAAAAGAAGGATTTGGCCAGAAACTTCGTGATTTGCATATAGTAGGATCTTGACATATCCTGTGCTTTATCTTGTTCACATTGTAAAATGTTGCATGTGAACTCTAGGATTTAAGACACATCAGCAGTTGCTGAACACTGCATTGAAAATGTATTCATTCCAAAGTGAATTATCATTGTTGGTGACGTTCTCTTTTCTAAACCTTAAAAAGCTGAAAAATGGTAATACAAACCACATGCTTGCTTCATTCCACCACCATTCTTGGCAGGGCGAGAGCTGCCTGGCAACCTTGCCGTCAGCTGGGCCTGTGGTAATCAGGGCAGTATTGCCCTGTAGTTAAATCTAATGCTTTCTTTCTGAGAACCCATCAGTGGATGTTTTTTCTTCTTATCAGACTTCTTAGTAATGTTTGAAAAGGGCTTCTGTGGATGAGGAGAATATGTCCTCATAGAGGAAGCTGCTGAAATAGTGAAAAAAAAAAAAAAAAAAAAAAAAAAAAAACAGACAATGAAGTATTCTAATGACTCTGCAGAGAAAAAGCCTGCAAGAACTGCCTGCCTGTTGCTTTGGACTTCGGCCCTACAGAGGCGTGGGACCCAGCCTGACTCAGCTGGCTGGGCTCCATTTCTTTCAGAGGCCTTGGGGAACCTCGTTCCCTATGGAACCTCCAACAGCAAGGATCCAGTGTATGGAGTTCAGGGACCAAGTTCTGAAGACTTAAAACACAAGCACGGCCTTATGGGTTTGGCCCTTGAACATTGACAATATTTTAATTCCAACATACTTAGGAGAAAAATATGTATTTGGAGCAACACCAGTGATGAAAACATCCCTTTAAGTAAGCCTAATTATAACTGAGATGACACAAATTTGTTATGATAACTGAGCCTGTAAAAACTGAAACTTCCAGGAAAGAAGGATCACTGGAGCAGCCATAGCCACAGGGACAGTCTCTAATGCGACGCAAAAGTCAATAGGAAATTGGACTTCACCAGGCAGAATTCTACTTTATAGCCAAATTGCATAAACAAGGACATTATTCAACTCTTCCTATTCCCTGCTAATTAAACAAAATGATGACATATAAAGTGCCTAGTAGAGTTGCTTCATATGACTGGCACTTAATACATATATGAGTTTGTTCCTCCATGGTCAAGCAGATTTGCTTTGAGATCCCTCTTCCAAAGGCCCTCTTAGCCAGCCCTTAAAAACACAGCTCTGTGGGGCCTCTTTCTTCCTTCAAGCACCTTCCATTGCTTCATCCTCTTTCCTGAGACCTATAATCACTAAGAAAAAGAATCTCAAAAGGAGTTGATGAATCCAGCCAGTAGCTCCAGCTACTTAATTTGAGTAAGCCCTAAGAAAGTTAAGATCTTTCTGTGATCCTTAACCTCAGGGTCCTAGAACCCAAGACCTTAGATGAACTTTATTCTAAAACGGAGAATATTATTCCCCAAAAGGAGTAAGTAAATTATTCATAGTTATATAACCAAAGGACGGCCTCATTCTAATCTTATGATTTAGAGAGCAGTGGCCCTCTATGTAAGTTAGTTAGTTAGTTTTACTTTCCATAATGGTTAGAGGTGCTTTGTGAATGGACAAGAAATTATATACATGCCTGGAACTAACTGGATGCACACATTGGAGGTTGTACCATAATGAAAACATACAAATATTTTTCATTTCCATTATAATGGGTAGAAAAGAATTTGGTCTGTACTTGATGTTCTCATTCCAGCCCTTCCTCTCACAGACCCTGAAATACTTAGAAGTTCAGCTACTTAGCAAACTCGCAGGATGGTCACATTGTCTTCCCCCACCGCACTTCCCTTCAACTAACCAGTAGGAAGAGTAAACCCTGTCTCAATACTAGTTGTAATAATTCCCTGTGTTTAAGTTTATAGATTTAACTTTCAGGGACATCATTTGCCACTCAAATAATAAATAAAATTGCTTGTATTTGCATATGTTCAAGAGTTTTATACTTGTTTTCTTGCTTGTCACTTCTGTGAAACATGCTGAGATAAATATAGATATTATTGACTTTATTCTAATGATAAGGGGACTGAGATAGAAATGTAAAAATGTCTCAAGGAAATACATTTCAAGTAGACTGTCACCAGGTGATGGAAGGCAGCTGGATGATATGTTCCTTTTTAACTGAGATTCCTACGTGGCTATAAATGGGCCAAGGTTAATGCATTTTAAAATCTATATCCCATTATTTCAGTTACAGTGAATTTTGAACAATCTTTAAAGAGCATAAATTTGAATTTATCATAAGTACCTTTCTCAGAAATCTGTATTTATTTATCACAATTTAATCTAAACTTGGTCTTCCATCTAAAGATTTAAGCTGTTTTTGTTGTTGTTGTTGTTTTGTTTTTGTTTTTGCTCTTGTTGCCCAAGCTGGAGCGCAATGGCACAATCTCAGCTCACTGCAACCTCTGCCTCCCAGGTTCAAGTGATTCTCCTGCCTCAGTCTCCCAAGTAGCTGTGATTAGCGCCACCATGCCTGGCTAGTTTTTTTTTTTTTTTTTTATTTTTTTTATTTTTAGTAGAAACGGGGTTTCACCATGTTAGCCAGGCTGGTCTCAAACTCCTGACTTCAGGTGATCCACTTGCCTCGGCCTCCCAAAATGCTGGGATTACAGGCGTGAGCCACCACGCCCAGCCTAGGCTGCTTTTTAAATCCACACTGTATCCACTGCCTTGAAGCTAGATTCCTCCTAAGCTTATCTCCAGGTGCACCTCTCTTATCTGCATGTGGTCTCTTTTCTTTTATTAGCTTTCTAGACACAGTTAAATATACAGCTTTAATTTCCTTTCTAGCTCCTGTTCATGAGCTGCAAGGGCTCTGTTCCGTCTTGAACTGTGTCTCCCAAGAAGGATGGAGCAGATTGATCACTGCCATTTAGGGCATCCCTCTATTCTGAGAGCCCCGCCCCATTACCAACTCTTCCTCATCCAAGAATGTTTTCTTGGCATTGTTCTTTTTGGAATATGAGGGAAAGTTTTCCCTCCTTTTCTTAATTCCTTCCTTGATTAGCAGCTGCAAGTTAGGTATGATGACTTTTAACCACAAAACATCTCAGAAGCCTGTTGCTAGCAGTAACACAACATACAATTTTTAAACAACTCTGTCTGATACAAGCTGTTCCAGCCAAAGAGTTCCTCTGAACTGATTTCTAAAATAGGTGATATTCTTCCAGAACAAAACATTTTATCAGAGATATTTTTCAATGGTGATTTAAATCATCGCATGACCCATTTATCCTTAAAAGCTCAACTTCTTTCCTGTGGTGCAGTCAATTAAATAATGATTTCTAGCACAACCATACTGTAAGGGTCTCCTGCTACATCCAAGAAGCTCAACGAACTTGTGTATTTGATATTGGAAATCATCACAGGATCCTTTTTAGGGAAAAGGCTATAGGTGGGCGTTATCTGTGTAGTTTTGGAGAGAAGCCAATAGATAAACATTCTTTTTCATGGATTTTAACTTTTATGTTAAGACTTGTAAATTTATCTTTCTAGAAGATTGTGTGTTTACCTTACATTTTCCCTATGTTAAAATCGCATTTGTCTGAAACTCAGTTACTTCTTCCTTTAGTTCCAAACCATGTAAGTAGTTAATTATTTTCCCAAGCTCCACCTATTTACCTTCTTTATATCTTACCAGGCCCATCTCTTCTGGCCTGCTAGAACTGAACTATACAATTATGTGACCACATGTAGCTATTTAAATTTAAATTGACTGGGCGAGGTGGCTCATGCCTGTAATACCAACAGTTTAGGAGGCTGAGGCCAGTAGATCGCTTCAGCTCAGGAGTTCAAGACCAGCCTGGGTGACAGGGTGAAATCTCATCTCTACAAAAAATACAAAATTTAGCCCAGCATGGTGGCACAGGTCTGTTGTCCTAGCTCCTTGGGAGGCGGAGGTGGGAGCATGGGAGGCTAAGGTGGGAGGATTGCTTAAGCCCGGGAGATGGAGTTTGCAGTAAGCTGAGATCATGCCATGGCACTCCAGCCTGGGTGACAGAGTGAGACTCTGACTCAAGAAAAAAAATTTTTTAATTACAAATAAATTTGAATTAACTAAAATTAAACTAGGCCATGCGTGGTGGCTCAGGCCTGTAATCCCAGCACTCTGGGAGGCCGAGGCGGGTGGATTACAAAGTCAGTAGTTCGAGACCAGCCTGGCCAACATGGTGAAACCCCATCTCTACTAAAAATACAAAATTTAGCTGGGCATGGTGGCGGGTGCCTGTAATCCCAGCTACTGGGGCGGCTGAGCCAGGAGAATGGCTTGAACCCATGAGGTGGGGGTTGTAGTGAGCCAAGATCTTGCCACCGCACTCCAGCCTGGGTGACAGAGAAAGACTCCGTCACAAAAAAAAAAAATTAAAATTTCATATTTTCAGTTCACTGATCACATTTTCAGCATTCGTAGCCATATGTAGCTCATGACTAGTATACTGGACAGTGCACACATAGGACATTACCATCATTGCACTGCTGTTGACTGTATGACCCATACATTTCCCATATCTGTCTTTCCTATGGTATCATAGGGCCTTGAGTGTTAGCAAGAACACTACAATATATGTTGAATAAATAATCTATCCAGAAAGATGTCTCACTATGCACAAGATGCGAAGACAGAGAATGGGACTTTAAAAAGAATCCCTCATTGGAAGCAAAGAACAAAAAGGTGAGAGTCTAGCTAAAGTAAAATGTGGGTAAGAATAATGGACATAACACAAACACAAGCTTGTGCCTGTTCAGTAACTACAGCGAGATTAACGGTTCACAACGAGTTAGATTTCCATTCCGCGCTGGAGTTTACAAAATTTTTACATCTGGCTATTTTATCAAAACTAGTAATTCAAATCACTGATCTAACCAGCTCCTAGCCAGAAGTGAAAGAAAAAAAATATATCATTGGGACTAAAGAGTTCTCCATTAATTTCTTTATTAATTCAACATTTGCTTGAGTTCAATATGCAAAAGATGAAAGAAAAGAAAGTGCGAGAGATATTATTAAGTCACCCACCACACAAACACGTATTTATATAAATAAAGGCAGTAGATAATAAAAAAAAATGCATTTGGCTTAGAAGTTTGTTAAAATAATGATTCTTATAGAAACAAAACGCATCCTATGATATGAGGCTCAAGGGCAGCCTTCCAAGGCCAATGTCAATCACCCCATAGGTGAGTTAGAACCTTAAGACTGTGTGTACCCCTGATTCTATGGGCAAATACGTTAAAAATTCTAATTCAGGGTGCCTGGATCCTCTCACAAGAATGCCTCACCTATGTATCCCTGACTGCCTTAACTCTGAATTAGTAATGGGGGTTTTGTGGCCTTGGGCCAAAAAAGCAAGAAGCCCAAGGGGGTAGAAACTGAGATCAGGGGAAGCAGGGAGCCAAGGTAAAAAGGTGGCAGGAGCTCTGGATGAGCAAAGGGTGAGGAGCAGATATAGGGCATCTAGGAGATGCAGAGGTTAAGGGACAATGGTGGGGAAAAGGGCAGTAATGGGAGAATTCCACTTGAATTCTGCCTGTCCAACTGCTGCCCAGCACTGTGATAAACCCTTAGGCAACTTCTCCGTCTCTCAAGATAAAGAGAAGAGTCCTACTTTGACCTCAAGGCTCATGTGTCTGGCCCTCTCCTGCCTCAGCTGTCACCAAGCTGCCGTTGGCCTCTTCTCTGCTCCCCCGACCATCTTTCTGTCATTCCCTTGCCCCATCCCAACTCAGGACTCCAAATCTGCTACTTAACCTGGAATTTTCTTCATTTCCTTCTTGAGTGATTTTGTTTCCCTTCAACCTTCACCGTTCAGCATTTATCACTTCCTCAGGAAAATCCGCCTTGAACCCTGGATTAAGTTCAATCTCTCTTATTATCTGTACTCATAGCATGTGCTTTTACCTCATTGCACTTATCAGAGCTGCAATTTTACATCTATTGATGTAATTGTTTGATTAAAGGCTATTTATCCCTCTAACTCTAGACTGTAAACTCCAGGAGGCCTGTTCCAGGTCTATTTCTGCTCACCAGTGTGTTCTTAATGCCCTGTCTAGTGCATGGCACATAATAGATATTCACTAAATAGATGTGGAGTGAATGAATACATGAATGAAATATGATGGGGGGGTGGTTCTCTCAGGCTCTATATAAGGTATTTTAGGGGTTAATCCTCCCTGAGCATGGGAGACATGATGTTTATGTGTACATCCAGCCATTCACAAATAAGAAATGACCACAAGTGAGGAAGTCCCTGTATTCATTTGAAAGCTAAAATGTTTATGCAACTCAGTGTGTTTTTCCATCCTTTCTCTCCAGCTATCCTCCTTTCCTTTCATATGAGATTTATTCTAAGAGCCTTGGACTGAATTTTTGAGTGTAATTGAGAAGACAGGAGGTTCTGTCCTCCAATAGAACACATACTTCCTCTCCTTAAAACAGAAAAATACTTTAGAAAGCTAAACTGTTCACAGAACTCTCGATTTAGAATTGTCAGGGAGAAAAAAGAATCAAATCAGAAAGTAGCCTCTTTGCCTCACTTTCACGGTTCCAATTAAATAACAGTAGATCAGGAAAATAAATGTGCCTAATTATAAAGTTTGTAGGACCTTGAGGGGTTTCATGACAGGGAGCACTTGTCTTCTTAAATGGGATTTACTCTAATGGAGTTAGCCTCCTAAGAATATACTTGTATTTGTGCTTTGTGCTTCTTACCCTAAGGGGTTAACACAGAATGTGGCAACTTGTTCAGTACCCACTTCCTTGTGTCCTGCTAAAGTAAAAAAGAATTGCCTATAAGGGCAGAAAATGTCATCATTTTTGCACTTGCCCTGACCCTAGCATCTAAAAATACAAAATGCTGGAGTTTCCATAGCAGGTGACTTTTTAAAAAATGTAAAGAGGGCTAATTGTTTAAGGTCTAAATGTAGTCCATAGAAGAGAACAGAAATAGAGAGGTGTCTCTCTAAATGACCTAGCTTGTATAAAACCAGGCATACAATTCATTTAAAGGACTTTTTGTCTTGGCATTTTTCCTCTAGATTTAAAGAGAAGCATTTCTTTTTCAGCACAATGGATAATAGTGTCATCTTGGCTACCTTCTGTCTATAAGTGGGGTTAATTTTAGCCTGATCCTCATGTTGAGCACATGGAAGAGTTTATATTACTCATCAACCTTTGCTAGAAGCCTAAGATAGCCTTTAAGTCTCGGAGAAAGTAGCTCCTGTTTGAAGAGATTCTCCTGCCACTTGCTGAAGTCAGAGAGGGTAGCTGTGAACCTAGAAAAGGCTGCACCTGTTATTGTATATACCATTGCTGCTAACTTTGGCCTTTCCTTTCAGTTTAAATTTTTTTCCCCTTTGATATATACTCTATTTCTTAGTTTAAATACACATTTCAAAACACTTCCTTTGGGTAATTGAAGTGAAATTGATCATTCTTCAAATGTAAGTTTTTAATTGACTTCCTCCTTCCTGACTAGGAAATTAACTTTCAGTCCTCCCTTATTTGATCTGTTAAACAGGCTATGTAACACCTTCCAGACAGCAAGATTTAATGAGATCCTAAATGCCGAAGACTTCACCTGATAGAGGCTCAACATTCCCACCTAACTTTTAAAGATACAACAGGCCGAGGCGGGCGGATCACGAGGTCAGGAGATCGAGACCATCCTGGCTAAGACGGTGAAACCCCGTTTTTTCTAAAAATACAAAAAATTAGCCGGGCGTGGTGGCGGGCGCCTGTAGCCCCAGCTACTCGGAGAGGCTGAGGCAGGAGAATGGCGTGAACCCGGGAGGCGGAGCTTGCAGTGAGCCGAGATCGCGCCACTGCACTCCAGCCTGGGTGACAGAGCGAGACTCTGTCTCAAAAAAAAAAAAAAAAAAAAAAAAAAAGATACAACAATCAAACTTACAACTGAATTCTAGCTGCAAAACATATTGACATCATTGTCCATAATATATTGAAACAGTCAGCTATTGTCTTGCTCCTCTCCGCCAGTTGCAAAGCACTCTTTAAAAATCGATTGCCTTCTCCCTGTGCAGAATTGCCAGAAGTGGATATCTGATGCCTGAACTGTAAGCATATTTGTTCATTTTCAGTCTCATTTCTGTTGTTTATAATGATTTCAATGAAAATTGAAATCTAATGTTTGAACTGAAAGGGATCAATAATATCTGAGAACAACTATGCTCAAAGAATTCACAGCCCTTTCCTTACAAGAGGTTGTTGTTTTTCATGCTGGTTGTTTGCCAAACTGCCACCTGGACAACCAGGTTGGTGACCAAACAGGTGATAATGCTCTCACAGTTTCACAGAAAACGCACCCAGAACTAACATTGCCACACTGCAGTTCCTTGACTTTAAGTGCTTTATAGATTTTTCTGTTGTTCACGTGGTTATAGTCCAACACTGTGAAAAACAAGCTCTAGAATCCCAGATCTCAGTCTACAAAGGTAGGTTTTACTTCTCAGAAGGAAACAGATCTCCAAATCCCAGAATGTAGTACAGTTGTGACCTTCAGGGAATTCTACTGCCTACAACAGCTTATTTTCCTAGGAAGGAAACTTCTAGATTTTCTTTGGCGATATTCCTCACCATGGGGAAAATTTTCTGACTCTGACCCCCTAAATGCTTCCATAAAGTAGTCTCAATCAATGACATAAATATATTTGGTGACACTGTACACACATACCCAGTGTGCACATATACTATGACCTCCACCAAAGATAGAATTTTTCATGGAAATAAGATTTTTCTTAGAGATTGATTTTCCTGGAATGAATTTAATTAATTAGCATTCTCTTCCTCCAGTGTTTGCTTCATTTGCTTTTCTTTCTCTTGCCAGCATTCTGTCCTATTACCTGTGTTAAAGACACCGAGATTTACACCCCTGACTTTTTTCTACGTATTTTATCATAATTTCATTGTTGTTTTCATTTTCCATATCATATATTCCATTTGGTTTTTAAATAGATATTTTAATATCTTGGAAATAAAGGGTCAGCTGGGCAATAGAAACAGGAGGAAATAGAGCCTTGTCATGCTTGTAAAAAGAAAAGATGAAGCCAGATGAAAATTGCAAGATCTGTTACTTTATTACATCCGTATATTTCCCCTGACCAAGTGTAATACTTTAAACTTTTTTCCTCCCTGGTTCTGATAGAACTGACACATTGCAGGTGCCACAGTTTAGATTTAACAATGAAAAAAAAAGTCCATCTCTTTTCTAGTTCAGCAGGAAAGACATCACAAAAGATAGAGTTATCATGAGCTAATTACAGTCCTTGAAAATTACCTTTGTGCTTAGCAAATATGCATTTTTTTTCTTTGCTGGTGATGAAGAAGTTGGCAGTTTAAATAAAAAACACTATTTAAAGTAACAGAGTACAGTTACATAACCTTTTCACATAAATCACACAATAACTCTTTGTGCTTTGAAAAAAAAAAAGAACCGCAGTGCTTGTTAAGAAGATTTATTTATATAATAATCTATGCAAAGGATTTTTTTTCTCTTTTTATAAAAGTGGGATGTTCTTTTTTTTAAACCTCTGGAAGTTGCAGAATAGAGGGCAGGAATACCCTCCAGTCACCATTTTTAGTAGCATACACTCCAGCTACTAAAGACTTCAATTCAAGTAGTGTTTTGGCATTACCACACACCTTTATTTCTAAACACACAGATAGAAAACTTCATAAAGAAACAGTCTCTGCTTATAAGTAAACAAAACCATAGGGTCAAATTCCATTCAGTATAAAGATTCTTTTGCATCCACAAATTGCATCATGGCCTGGGATCATTTTTCTCTGTTTTGTAGGAATACTATTCCTTCAAGTATGTTTGGTCAGTCATGGGGGTGGAGAAATTCATGGGACCATTGAAGCCCTGTAGTTTCTCTACTGATGCTCTATGGAATTCTTTAATCAAATCTTTTTTCCCCCTCCCTGTCCATCCCTCTTTTGTTCCTTTTAACCTTATTCCCTGATTTAAATCTAGAAGCAGTAGTCTTCGCTATTTACAACACTGTACTCACCCTTTAAAAACATCCCCCATATAAAATGTCCTGACACCAAATTGATCTTATCACTGGCCAGTCCACTCTGAAGGGTTTCAGAATTGAAGAGCCAAGAAAATACCTAAGTTGCTAAATGCTAAGCTTGGCTCAAGCTTACCCACTTAATCCTCAGTCCACAAGATCACTCTGGGAAAAGTGATCTTTTCACGGAGATAAACCTAGTAGAAGCATTTCATTGGTCACATATATCTATTCTGATCCTTGCTGAACAGTGGGGGTTCTCAAGACAGGGCAACCCACAAGGGCTTTCTTGTGTGTCCTTATCTTTCACTGAGATGCTGACCTAACTTTTAAAAGCTATCTCTATGGAAAATTCTGGGCTCCTCTCCAAAACCAATCAGTAGGAGGTGGCTCTCTTAATCAGTGGCTGTGTTCCGTCTTTATATAAACAGGTTAAGCCAGCTGCCAGGGCCTCTGTGACCAGTTCCAGCTCACATTACCTTCAGCTGGAAAGATGGGCCTGTACCAAAGCTACATTATGAAAGCCGAGAACTCTACCTCTCCCAAGTCATAGCAAAAGACCTGACTGCTGTATGTGGTGATTAGAGTCACCAGTAATCTTACTCTTGTTCCTGAAAAAAAAGTGAATAAAATGTGGCACACCCTCATTGCCAGAATGGGTAAGATTTTACTTTTACTAACCTGGCAATTAGCAGTAGCAACTCCAAAAGGAAAGAAGATTTTTTAAATTCTGACTGATACATAATGTCGAGCTACTCATTTTCCTAACACAGTGGAAAAATAATAGAAGTAGAGATAACTTCTTGGTTAGAGGTGGAATAGAGTGCTTGCTGTGGTGAGATTTGATTAAGTAGAGAGACATCCTCCCACCAGCTAATCCCCAAAGGGCTATCATTGCCCAGGATGGAGCTCAGAGTATCAGTTTGAAGAATCAACAGGCATGACTAATACTGAAAAGACACTGCTGACAAAAATCTGTTACATTCTTCAAATACCCATTCCTCTCCTTTGACCCTAAGAATGTTCCTCAGAATGATGTTAGTCCAAAGTAGCAGCAAACCACATGGAATACAACCTAAATAAATGGAACCATAAAACAGGCTTCTGGCCAGGCGCAGTGGCTCACGCCTGTAATCCCAGCACTTTGGGAGGCCAAGGCGGGCGGACCACGAGGTCAGGAGATAGGGACCATCCTGGCTAACACGGTGAAACCCCGTCTCTACTAAAAATATTTTAAAAATTAGCCAGGCGTGGTGGTGGGCGCCTGTAGTCCCAGCTACTCAGGAGGCTGAGGCAGGAGAATGGCATGAACCCAGGAGGCGGAGCTTGCAGTGAGCCAAGATTGAGCCACTGCACTCCAGTCTGGGTGACAGAGCGAGACTCCGTCTCAAAAAAAAAAAAAAAAAACAGGCTTATACATGTTGACCAAAAATAATCCAGGCAGAAGAGGTGACACCATCATGACCCCCCCTAAATTTTGAAACTTGCTTGTGGTGCAACCAATAAAGCAGGATCATTAAAGAAACAAAGCAAACAAATGAAAGCCTTCCCATACAATGTGTTTTTGTTAGGTATTAATGAAGAATATTCTGTTCTACATTAATCATTACAATGGTAATAATTAGGAATTCTGGAACTCACTTCCAAAAGAAATCCTTTCCCAGATAAAGTATTTTAACATGATATCACATTGATTTAAAATCACTGAATTAAGGCCACTGGTTTATACGTTAAGTCATATTTGAATGGCTTGAATAAATTTTCTCTTTTTTGCTATCAGAATTGAATGCAAAGTGGGGAGGGTTCTTATGCTGATTTTATTTTTAAGCGCGTGCAATAGCCACTGCAATTCCAGTAGGATTCTTCTGTTTTTTATTTTTGACAGCATAACCCTACACCCATGGGAGCTGAGCTTTACAGGTGTTAAAGAGGATTTGTTTTAAGAAAATGATTATGATAGGATTTAATGTAATTGAAAGTCAAGGTACAGTAGCCATACAGTGTATCAGAGAGAGTGTCAAAACTTGCAGCGAGGGTGGAGTGTCTTTTGTTAAGTAAACAACAAAAGTAGAGAGAGAAGAAGATATTCTATACACAACAGGATCTACAAGCTTGGCCAACCTGATAAGCCTGTCCCACCACAGTGGATATCAAACCCACAAGTGCTAGAGTGCTTCCCTGGCAAGAGGGGCCAGGAATAGCTGCAACATTCCTACCACACAAGAATGTTTTGAAAACAAGTTATATAATAACCTGAATTCTTGTCTAGAACTTGCTAAGCAACAACCATAGGCCCTCTCAGGTTCCAGGGGAGAAAGGCTCATCCCTCAGCCGTCACCCTGGCCCTTCCAGTTCCATGACCTAGAGCCACTCAGTCCTTTCACATCTTCGCTAAGTTTGTCAATATGGTGGCTATGAACACATATGCATTGCACGCACATATGCACAGACACACACGAAGCAAGAATTATGTGGCTCCCCAAGTTTTTCACCCCAGTTCTTAAAAATGTCATTCTGTCTAAAAATTTTAGGTGTATCAAACATGTGAATACTTTCCCATTAAGATATGGCTATAAGGCCGGGCGCAGTGGCTCACGCTTGTAATCCCAGCACTTTGGGAGGCCGAGGCGGGTGGATCACGAAGTCAGGAGATCGAGACCACGGTGAAACCCCGTCTCTACTAAAAATACAAAAAAATTAGCCGGGCATGGTGGCGGGCGCCTGTAGTCCCAGCTACTCGGAGAGGCTGAGGCAGGAGAATGGTGTGAACCCGGGAGGCGGAGCTTGCAGTGAGCTGAGATTGAGCCACTGCACTCCAGCCTGGGTGAAAAAGCGAGACTCCGTCTCAAAAAAAAAAAAAAAGATATGGCTATAAGGATTGCAAGCAACATGACTTACTTCAGGCTCATAAAATAATTATAAGCCCTCAGGATTAGAATTTGGTGGTAGCAAGCAAAAGGGCAAGAATAACTGAAGGCCTTTTTCCCTGTAATTATAGTGCTTTCTTTTACTTCTGACTTTCTTTCCTACCATCCCAGGGTGCCATTAGCTCATTTTGATCATAATTAATATTACTACCTATATTTTGGTTGGTTTTTCACTGCTTATGGTCCATGAGATGGGCAGAAGCAGAATCTGAAGTCTAAGGCCATATTTATCTTAGACAAACAACTGGAGAACATTTTTTCCCATCATTAATTCCAGTTCTTTAGTGCTGTGGAATCCCATAATAGCCTTTGCAACAGAGACACATGAGTGTAGACAAGACCAGGAACTTACTATTGTTGCTATCTGCATCAATATTATTTATGTATATACCGCATTTCTCAAGCATGAAAGTGATTTACGAAATGACACAGGATGTCAAATAATGTGCATGGACTTGTGAGTAATGTCTTTTGAGGTGCTGCTCTTTCTGCACACAAAGTTCATTTTCACCTGCATTCCCAATATCTGTTACAGATTTAAGCATCACTATATTTTTTTTTAACATCAGGTTTTCTTCTTGTTCTAAATCATGCTGCCTCAAAATCATGAATTTCAGATTTATATCACATATCGCACATAAGGAATTTTTCTCCTCCTTTCTCCTTTATTTGTGTGCTAGCCAGTTCTCTCCCTAGACATACAAGATAAAGGACTATAGGGAAAAAAAATTTTATTTTATTTATTTATTTTTTGAGATGGAGTCTTACTTTGTTGCCCAGGCTGGAGTGCAGTGATATAATCTCGGCTCACTGCAACCTCTGCCTCCGGGTTCAAGTGATTCTTCTGCCTCAGCCTCCCGAGTAGCTGGGACTACAGGCGTGCACCGTCACACCAGACTAATGTTTGTATTTTTAGTAGAGTTGCGGTTTTACTATATTGGCCAGGCTGGTCTCGAACTCCTGACCTTGTGATCTGCCTGCCTCAGCCTCCCGAAGTGCTAGGATTACAGGCGTCAGCCACTGCACCCGGCCAAAAAAATATTTTAAAGTGGAGATAAATTCAAACATCACCAGTCAGCCAGCACTGAACAGCAAACATATACACATACATATTTGACCCTTGAACAACATGAATTTGAACTGTGTGGGTCCACTTAGATGTGGATTTTTCAATAAAAGTTACATTGAGTGTCCCGCCTCCCCTTCCACCTCTTCTGCCTCTGCCAGCCCTGAGACAACAAAATCAACCTCAGTACTTCCTCCTCCTCAGCCTACTCAATGTGAAGACAATGAGGATGAAGGCCTTTATGATGAGCCACTTCCACTTACTAAATAGTAAATACATTGTCTCTTCCTTATGATTTTCTTAATAACATTTTCTTTTCCCTAGTTTATTTTAATAATACAGTATATAATACAAATAACATATAAAATATGTGTTAATGGACTCTGTATGTGGTCAGTATGGCTTCTGGTCAACAGTAGGCTATTAGTAGTTAAGATGTGGGGCAGTCAGAAATTATACATGGATTTTTTGCTGTAGGAGAGATCACCACCCCTATGCCCCAAAATGCTCAAGGGTCAACTGCGTATATATTTTGAAATTATAGTTGGCATTTTGAATATGTTTTTATGCTTATATCTGAATATATGGTTTTGACGATTAGAAATTAATATTTTACCCTAAGTCATGATGTCATTCTAAGAGCATTGTATTCAAAGAGTCAATAAAGCCACTCTATTTAGGACGCTTCACCTCCCAGACTGATAACAGAATACCACATTAAAGTAAAGTTGTTGTTACTTCTATGAAGCAGGTAATCAACTAATTACATGTTTTAATTAAACTATCTCTCTCTTGTAGAATTTTCATTTGTTAGTCGGGCTTGGTGGCTCATGCCTGTAATCCCAGCACTTTGGGAGGCCGAGGCAGGCGGATCACGAGGTCAGGAGATCGAGACCATCCTGGCCAACATGGTGAAACCCCGTCTCTACTAAAATGCAAAAAATTAGCAGGGCATGGTGGTGCGCATCTGTAGTCCCAGCTACTCGGGAGGCTGAGGTAGGGGAATCGCTTGAACCTGGGAGGCGGAGGTTGCAGTGAGTCAAGATCATGCCACTGCACTCCAGCCTGGGCAACAGAGCGAGACTCTGTCTCAAAAAAAAAAAAAAAAAAAAAAAGAATTTTCATTTGTTCTGCTGGGTTAAAGTGAACTGCATAGTGACAGTGTCAGTAAGTACTAAATGTTGAGGTATGCCACTAGCAAAACCAATGTGTATGACCCAACATAAAAATTCAAATATTCACTGTACTTTCTCTGTAGACTTTCTTGTTGTTTGTCCCATCTCTTCATATCTGAATGCATTTCTTTCATTCCATACCTGTTGAGTCGTATAGGATACTCTATATTAAACACAAATATGACTTTGACTTCAGAGTCCTTAGTAAAGAAGTTCCGTCATAAGCCACTTGTTCCTTTGATCGCAGCTCTACCTGTGTTCTTGTATGCTCCCTGACCTTTAACCCCGTTAATTTTGCTTCATCCCTTTTGTGCATTCTCACTGCCAAGAATTCCTACCTGCCAGTTCTTCTATCATGGGTAACTCACCAGTCAGCACTGCCAAATATCCTTCTCTTTCTTCACCTTCTCCAGGAAAGCTCCCTCTTCTGGGAAATGTGTATGGTCAAATCCAAAATCAACTAGAGTGTGTTCATTGTTTTGCATCTTAGAATGATCACTGTCTGGAATTATAATTTGGATTTTAGTCTCCAAATTTAAAAATGAGCATGCTAATAATGGTATGTTTGTGAAGACCTAGTGTCACAAATATTCAAGATATTCTCATCTTGGTCTCAAGTAGAATTGCTATTCTCCACCTCACCCCAACCCCTGTGAACTTAGTCATCATCACGTAACCCGCATTAGCCAATGAAATGTGATTCTGAGACAATGTGCAGTTTACAGTATCCTCTTTTCTCTCCTTCAGGGATATTGAAACTGTGAGTCTAGATGGAGTTCCCAGCAGCCTGGTCCTTTGCTGACTGTGATGAGCAGAGCCCCTGCCAACCTGCAATCACCTGTGCAGTGAATCTTTGGGGTTGTTTGTTGCCACAGTATACCTGTATTCCTGACTAATTAACTTAGAGATACTAATTTTCCCTTTCACTGCAGGGCCCATCTTTGTGATAAAATTTCGGTTGTATTCCAAAGCTTTTCACACTTAAGTTCTCACTGATTTTTACCTTTGGTTTTGTTGTTGTTGTTGTGGTTATTGTTAACATTCCTATATCTCAGATAAAAAGCCTAAGATGCAAAGAAGGAGAATGATTTCATCAGCTTTTCCGAGCAATCACTTCTAAAGGAAAAATAAGAACAGACCTGATGTCTAGCCAGTGCTCTCTCTTCTGAACCAGAAATTAAAAAGAAATGCAGGTTACAATTCCAATTAGAGGAAAAGTCATAGAGGTGCAGACTATTAAAGCTGGAAGAGTTTCAGAGCTCATCTGGTCCAGGCACCTTATTTTAGAACAAGACTCTGAGGCCCAGTGGGTTTAAATGAGTGTACTGGTTAAGACCACACACCAAGTTAGGGGTTAAAGAAGACAAAAATTCAGATCCCTTATACCATGTTTTTCAACTTGGTAATATATGGATCCTGAATGAAAGGAAATCTCCTGAAGAGTCTAAGACTATGTAGGCATATTCCTACACATCAGGTTAAGAAATTTAATCTTTAATCGTTGATGATATCTTTCACATATGAGTTAGTGCTCTACAAAATTTTTCCTTTATAACTAGTAAAATGACCATTAAAAATATATTATTGGGCCAGGCACGGTGGCTCACGCCTGAAATCCAAACACTGGGAGGCCGAGGCGAGTGGATCATCTGAGGTCAGGAATTCGAGACCAGCCAGGCCAACATGGTGAAACCCTGTCTCTACTAAAAATACAAAAATTAGCTAGGCGTGGTAGTACTTGCCTGTAATCCCAGCTACTCAGGAGGCTGAGACAAGAGAATCGTTGGAACCCCAGAGGCAGAGGTTGCAGTGAGCCGAGATCATGCCATTGCACTCCAGCCTGGGTGACAGAGTGAAGATGGAAAAATATATATATAAAATATATATACACACACATATATATACACATATATGTATATATTATTTAAACAAAAGCAAAAAAGAAATTAGACTTCTGGAACTTGCAGTCCCTGAGAATTTTTGGAATTCTCCAATTGAGAAATACTGTACGAGGCTCACTCTGCAGTGTGATCTTGGATTTCTCATCTTTGTCTCTATTGCAGGCAGCCCAGTGGCTGGAACAGAGTGGGTGTTAATGTAAATTTGTGGAATTGATGCTTCTCCATGTGGCACCCTGTTCAGTTTTCTTTCCAGGATAACGTGCTGACATTACTAAGAAATTGATGAGACTCTGTCAGCAAGTCAGCTGGATGACAGAGGTGATGAGCTGGTGCTGCACCAGCTTAATTGATTTCTTTACACACACTCTTATGAGACAGTTTTAAAAAGGAGAGAAGAAAAGCTCTAGCATATTTCTAACAAGTTAGAGTAAAAGTTCATTATCTTCAATGACTATGAACACCATCCCCCAAAATCTACAATCTCCACCTCCCAAACCTGCTGTCTGCACTATCTCTGGACATTAAGTCATTATCCAAATATCACATTCTCATCCTTCAGTGCAGTTAATTGCTACACAAGATGATGCTGCCTGTCCCAAGATGAGGAAAGGGGTGCTAGGTGCCAGACGCTGTATACAGACTGGCTCAGTCAAAGGCTCTATGTCTCCAGTTACAGAGAAAGAAACAGAGGACACAAAGTTAGATGTAATTTTCCCGGGCCCCATAGCTAGAATATGATAAAGAAGAGCTTTGCACCCAAGTCTGTCTAAGAGCAGAAACAGAATGACAGAATCACCCTTCACTAAAACTGGTTGCCTCCAACTGCAAAGCAGCCTCATTTTATGGCCCCTCAGTTTGCAGCCTTTTGGGGGAACTGTCACGTGACCACTATCCCTACTTCAAGAGAAAGATTTAGTCACTAACATCATCACTAACACTTCACTTTTATTTCTACCAGGGCAGTGGGGAAAGGAGAACACAGAAAGGCGTGACTGTCTCTACTGTTAAAGTGTCAGAAAGCCAAAGACTCATTCTCCTGGCTCCAATCATGTAATTCTTGTGTGGGTGAAGTTAAACTCAGTAGTTAGCCTAATGAGAATGCAGATTTTGCTGTTCTGGGACTATTTAAAGGTTGCTTTCTGGTTTCTGTGGTAAAGTACCTTGAAGTCCTACTTTCAAGTATAAGTGGGTGGGAGTTGAATTGGCACACAAAAAAACAAGAGATCTTATCAGTCTTCCTATCTGCCTCTGCCTGGTAGAAGAGAAGCTCAGAGGCTTACACTAAACTGTCTTTGGAGACTCAGGTTCCAAAACTTCATATAATTCATCCTGCAATGTCCCCATGAGAACTTCCAACACTACAAAAAATGGACAACTTGAACCAGAAGGAGGGTGGTGGGAGCAGGTTCCTCTCTGCTCAGTATTCTAACATCCCTGCTTCTCCTACTGCATCTATCTTTCTGTTTCTCAACACAGATCCGAAGGAAGGTGGGTGCATGGAGGGAGACTAGTAAGGAGTTGCAAGGTTTAAACACCACATCAACCAAAGAAACTTTAATGTTAAAAATAGGCTGGGTGGCCGGGCGCGGTGGCTCACGCTTGTAATCCCAGCACTTTGGGAGGCCGAGGCGGGCGGATCACGAGGTCAGGAGATCGAGACCACGGTGAAACCCCGTCTCTACTAAAAATACAAAAAAATTAGCCGGGCGTGGTGGCAGGCGCCTGTAGTCCCAGCTACTCGGAGAGGCTGAGGCAGGAGAATGGCGTGAACCCGGGAGGCGGAGCTTGCAGTGAGCTGAGATTGCGCCACTGCACTCCAGCCTGGGCGACAGAGCGAGACTCCGTCTCAAAAAAAAAAAAAAAAAAAAAAAAATAGGCTGGGTGCAGTGGCTCACGCCTGTAATCCCAACACTTTGGGAGGCCAGGACAGGCGGATCACTTGAGGCCAGGAGTTCGAGACCAGCCTGGCCAGCGTGGTGGCTACTCCTGAGCTTAGTGGCTCACTCCTGTAATCCCAGATACTTGGGAGGCTGAGGCAGGACAATCGCTTGAACTTGGGAGATGGAGGTTGCAGTGAGCTGAGATCATGCCACTGCACTCCAGCCTGGGCAACAAAGTGCGACCCTGTCTCAAATAATAATAATAATAATAATAACAAGTATTCCAAACAACTGAAAGTCTAGATTTTTAAAAAATAAAGAATGTAGAAAAAGCAAGCCATTTTTCTCCTGCTGTAGAGGTAAGATGAAATAATAATATGGGCTCAATACCATTCTTGCAGACCTGGTATTTCCACTTGTTCTACTCTTTGATCTTCCTACAGTGAGGAAGCACTTCAGAGGCCTGCCCTTCTCTCAAGCAATCTTATTTTCCCAGCACTTCCTTCTGATGGATTTCTGCACAACAAATTTATCAGGACATTTTATCATAGGCTGCCTTTTATGTGGTGAGATGGAGAGACCCTTAAAGAAAAGAGAATGTTCAGGAAGTAAATAAGTTTAGGCTGGAAGCAAACAAAAAGCAAAGGACTAGGAAGAAATTCAGGAGGCCTGGGTCTGGAGCAGCCCACCAACAGCCAATCAAGGAGGCCATGAAGCCAGTAGGGAGAGTAGCATCAACAAAAACAACATGGTGTCCTAACCATGTGCCAGGCTTCATATTAACCTACCTTCTTTTTATTTATTATTTTATTTTATTTATTTATTTATTTATTTTGAGATGAAGTCTAATTCTGTTGCCCAAGCTGGAGTGCAGTGGCACATCTTGGCTCACTGCAACCTCCACATCCTAGTTCTAGCAATTCTCCTGCCTCGGCCTCCTGAGTAGCTGGGACTACAGGTACACGCCACCATGCCTGGCTAATTTTTGTATTTTTAGTAGACACGGGGTTTCACTATGTTGGCCAGGCTGGTCTTGAACTCCTGACCTTGTGATCCACCCACCTCGGCCTCCCAAAGTGTTGGGATTACAGGCATGAGCCATGGCGCCTGGCCCAACCTAACTTCTTTAAACCCATTATCACATTTAATCTGCATGATAACCTATGAGTTGGTGCTATTATTACACCTATTTCAAATATCAGAGGCTTAAAAACATTACACGCTTGCTTGGGCTCAAACAGCAAGTAGGTGACAAGGAGGAGGAATTTAAACCTTAGTCTGTCTGGACATTACTTACATGCTCAATCAAGAACCTATACTACTAGTGTAACAGAAAATTCATTAGACGCTCAGTTTCATGGACTAACTTAAGGAGTAGTAAAATCCTTTGAAACTCTAAATATTATGTATCGTTTTGTTTTTCAAGAGAAATGGTCTGTATCCCTTACTGGATTCTCTGATGGGTTTGGGGGTCCAAAATACAGCCTGGGTTGTTCAGAGTTTGGCTGTGTGATTTTGTACTGGCTTAGCAGCTCTGAATTGTCATTGCAGGCTTCCAAGGCCTCTTCTGTCTTTAAAATGCAATGGTTCTGTTATCCTAAATGTCATAAAGAACATTAAAAAGTATGAACAACTTTCCTATTACCCCTCATGACCCCTCCCCTCCCCACCCTGTACCCCCCCAGCTTTACATTCCCACCACCTACTACATCACCTGCTTTTATCACTCCCACGATCGGACAAAATAGATCCAATTGCCATGTGCATTCCTCAGAGCCTTTCCAAAGCCTGGTTATATGATGCATGGAGTATGAGTCAGGCTCAGGGGAAAGGGGGCCTCTTTTTAAAGTTTATATGTAACCGTGAGAGCATTCAAGCATGTGCTGGCATGCCAGCCCTCTGTTTAAAAAAATATAAAAGCTGTTAGCAATAATGTTTTCCTGTTAAATAGTAGTTTAGGGACATCACAGCCCTTCGAAGTGGGGAAAGGCGTGTCTACTTAGAGGGCAGTGGAGGGCATTGTAACCCCCAACCATTTCTCCACCTTCCATTTCTGCTACCAAAAGGTTCTCCAACCTCATTCCTCTCTGAAGTCGAAAGCTCCAGTTTGAATTCCTTACTTGGAAGGTCACGCATTTTCTCATAGCCAAAAAGCCTGTTTGCTTTTGTCTTCCCACTTGCTTTCAAATGAAAATATCAGACCACAGACCATTTTGCTTCCCTGATTCAAAAATTAGTTACATCATGTCCAGAAGTGAAGGTTGTTGAAAGTTATTAATGTATTTGTTGGGAACACTGCATTCCGATAGCTTTTACATGAATGCTCAGATGCTTCTTCTCAGCCTGACCCCATCAGCAGTTCTGCATGGTGTAGGGTAAAAACCATGGTCACATATTGTCCACTTCAGTCCCTCACTGTGCTCATTCAAAAGCACACTGTCAAGTACATTTTTATTATCGGAAAGTGTATCTATTTATTTCCCATTGTTTGTCGACATCTCCCAGAAGCTTTTGGAATAGGACTTCTTAATCTGCCAATTCTGACCCTTTCTGTCTCTCAACTATTATTTCTACTGCCTTGTGATTCTAATAGACCTTGAAATTAGCACTGTGTTTCTGTTTGTGGTGCGCAGCACACTCACAGGTGGTAGCAAGCCAAGTACATCAGCTGCACGACAGTCATATGTGGCCTGGGTACCTGTCCTTGCCACTCCTGGGCAGGGGTCCAGCCCCAGGCCTGGCAATCACATGCATCAGCAAGCTGCTGCTCTGGAAAGAAGAAATACAGGCTCAGTTGTTTGGGACAGGGCTCTGCAAATGTGAGGGAGGGAAAGAGTCAAAGCTTGCAGGTAAGTTTTTAGACATAGAGATCAGAGGCATTATTTTTCACCAAAGCCGTCAGTCCAGATACATAATTCCTCTGTAGTTAATTGGTATGAATCGGTGGTTACCCAGAATGCTCTGTGCTTCCACCAAGAACACTCCCAAGCTTAGGGAGCAGGCTTGGCAACAAGGATTCAGGGAGAGGGTGACAGGTTGATGTATAGAAACACAGCATGACAGATTGAAAATTCTAAAACTTTGTCCTTCACCACAAATTGGGCACTTTAGGGAAGTGTATTTCCCAAGGGCATGAAGGACACCAGCATGAGATATTATATATTACATGTCACTAGGAGTCATTATAGTCAGAGGAACTGAACTGTGGTGACAATAGGGCAGGGTCTGACCTTGGGGGCAGATGAACTTGGTTTGAGCTCAGCCTCTGTCCTTTGAAGTTAACCTCTAGCACATGATTTAACTCCCACACACGGTCTGACACCTCTCACCTCATATATAGCTCTTGCACCCATTTTGCATAGTGGTCCAGGCACAACTTCCTTCTTCAGATCTTTCCAGAACTCCATGGGTCCATGTTATTATCAGTGCCTGACACATTCCCCCACCCATGTCCGTTTCCCTCATGGCATGTTTCTGTGTATACAGGCAATCACTTTGCTTCACTGGATTCCAAGCTTGATGAAAGAAGGAACTGTGCCCATTTTTGTGCACCACTGTATACTCAGTACCTAGCATCTTGCCTGACATCAGTCAGTATTTAAGAAATAGTGTTAAATAAAGAGATGCACTCTAAATCTGTTTTCTCTGTAAAATAGAGATAATAGGCCGGGAGCAGTGGCTCATGCCTGTAATCCCAGCACTTCAGGAGGCCGAGGCAGGTGGATCACCTGAGGTTGGGAGTTCGAGACCAGTCTGACCAACATGAAGAAACCCTGTCTCTACTAAAAATACAAAAATTAGCCGGGCATGGTGGTGCATGCCTGTAATCCCAGCTACTAGGGAGGCTGAGGCAGGAGAATTGCTTGAGCCTGGGAGGCGGAGGTTGTGGTGAGCCAAGATCGCACCATTGCACTCCAGCCTGGGCAACAAGAGCGAAATTCTGTCTTAAACAAATTAATTAATTAATTAAATAGAAATTATAGTAGTACCTACTTCAAGTGGCATTACAGAAATTAAATGATGTAGCACACGTAAAGTCATCAGAATAATGCCTGGAACGTAGCAAACACTCAATAAACAAACACAGCTGGCATCAGTATTTAGAACATTCATTCATAGCCTAGGGTCTTGCCCTCATATTGAGGTGTTATGTGAATCACCTGAACTTGTAAATTGTGTGTGTACACAATTTTTTGAGAAGAGGATCCCTGAGAGTTTTCAGACTCTCAAGTGGGGACAATTACTCCACCGTCTAAAGGAAATTAGAATCATTGCTATAGAGACTGATACCATTGGACTACAGAGAATAAGACAGCAGCCTATTTTACATAAGAGTCTAGGGACCACAAATTTTAATTCTTATGCAGCCTTAGTTTGCTTTAATGCTCAACTGAATCACTGAGCACTGAATTAGGAACTAGGGGACATGGTCTCTTGTCTGAGTCCTTTTCTTTGCTAGCTTTATAGTCTTGGTTTACTCACCCACCCTCTTACTTTATAAACTTTTTTGCCCTGGTTTGGGCAGAGATAATGCAAAGAAGAATAACGCTTTTAAAATCCTAAAGACATAAACACAGAGCTACATGAAAAGTATAGGGTCTGCAAGTCAGGAAATGTCTTGCTCAGGGCACCCTGTTTCCTAATATACAAAATAAGTGAGTTTAATTAGATGACATTTAAGATTTCTTCTACCTGCTCACTATAATCCAAAGATTTGAAAATAAATAGCCTCTGTTCCAAGGATTTGTTTTCTGTCTGAGTCTTCACTGTACTAATTTACACCCTTGCCCACACCAAGGACACTATTTTTACTGACCCATTTGCAAAACTGAAGTAGAGGTGGCATCTTAGTCCATCCGGGCTGCTATAACAAAACACTTTAAGCTGGGTAATTTATAAACAACAGAAATGTATATCTTGCTGCTCCGGATGCTGGGAAGTTCAAAACCAAGGCACCAGGAGATTCAGTGTCTAGTGAAGGCTCTCTGCTTTATAGAGGGTACCTTGTGGCTGTGCCCTCCCATGGTAAAAGTGGGGCAAGGAAGCTCACTGGAGCCTCTTTTATAAGAGCAGTAATCCCATTCATGAGGGTAGAAGCCTCTTGCATTGATCATTTCCCGAAGTCCCCACCTTTTAATACTATCACATTGGGTATTAGATTTCAACACATAAATTTGGGAGTTGAGGGAGGATAAACCAACATTCAGACCATGTGAGATGGGAATGTAAGAGACATTCTCTACTCTTTGCTGATTTTGATTCGGTATATTTAGCACTTTAATGGGCTTCTTGGACTTGAGCTAAGTTGGATAGCAAGAGGAACTTAAGACTTGGTGAAGCCAATTATTAAAAAGTCAAAAAAATAGCAGATGCTGGTGAGGTTGCAGAGAAAAAGGAATGCTTATATGCTGTTGCTGTGAGTGCAAACTAGCTCAACAGGAAAGCAGTGCGGCGATTCCTCAAAGACCTAAAAACAGAATTGCCATTCAGCCGAGCAATCCCATTACCGGGTATATACTCAAAAGAATATCAATCGTTCTATTATAAAGACGCATGCATGTGTTCATCGGAGCAGTATTCACAATAGCAAATACATGGAATCAACCTAAATGCCCATCAACAGTAGACTGGATATAGAAAACCTGGTACCTATACACCGCAGAATACTATGCAGCCATAAAAAAGTACAAGATCATATCTTTTGCAGGAACATGGATGGAGCTATAGGCCATTATCCATAGCAAACTAATGCAGGAACAGAAAACCAAATATTGCCCGTTCTTATTTATAAGTGGGACCTAAATGATGAAAACTCATGGAATCATAGAGAGGAGCAAAAGACACTGGGGCCTAACAAAGGGTGGAGAATGGAAGGAGAGAGAGGATCAGGAAAAACAACTAATGGGTACTAGGCTTAGTACCTGGGTGATAGAATAATCTGTAAAACGAGCCCCTGTGACATGAGTTTACTTATCTAACAAACTTGCACATGTATCCCTGAACTTAAAATAAAAGCTAAAAAGGAAAAAGCAGGGACCCAGTGAAGGCAAAAGCACCCAAATTCCAGCTCAGAATGACTTCCCCACTGAGCCCGGCAGAGCACCAATGGGAGATGAATCTAACTTCTCTGGATGTGTAAATTCTGTACCTTTCTTGCCCATCCCCTGGGAATCTTTGAGTTTTACACACTGAGGTATCAATTTCTTTGATTGGAGTGAAGATCCATCTCAGTAAATGTGAATTTAGGAAGAGCAGAAAGAGAAGAGCCAAGTGAAGGATGTTAACTTTCAACAATAGGATACTGCCACGCAGGAGAAGTCAAAGGCTTTAAATGGCAGGAGACTGAGAAAATGAATCTGCTGATTCATAGGAAGGTAAAGGACCTAGAAAGTAAAATGGAACCAGAGCTCTATAAGGTGGCCTAGGTTTCTGGAAACCCATCTCTGGACATCAGTCCTGGAGAACTCACATAGGCCAGTCATTTTGTTTTGTTTTGTTTTGTTTTGTTTTAAGATGGAGTCTCACTCTGTCACCCAAGCTGGAGTGCAGTGGCGTGATCTCCGCTCACTGCAACCTCCACCTCCCGGGTTCACACCATTCTCCTGACTCAGCCTCCCAAGTAGCTGGGACTACAGGCGCCTACCCCAACACCTGGCTAATTTTTTTGTATTTTTAGTAGAGACGGGTTTCACTGTTTTAGTCAGGATGGTCTCGATCTCCTGACCTTGTGATCCGCCTGCCTCGGCCTCCCAAAGTGCTGGGATTACAGGTGTGAGCCACCACACCCAGCCCACCCAGGCCAGTCTTAAAGGACTGAAAACTTAAGCTCACCATGGCTGACTGGGGTTTTCCAAATAGAATCCAGGCTAATGAATCTAGTTAACTTCCAGATAAGTAAGTCTCTGCAATGCTGTTCAGTGTCTCTTAGTCCAGGTCCTTTATCAATGGCCATTATTTGGGGACACATGGTAAACCTAATATCATCTCAGGTAATGGTGCACCCAAACTTCCCAACTAGGAAGTCAATTTTCAGCATTCCACTCTGATTTGACTCCTATATCATTTCTTTGCCGCTCTGTTTCCTCATTGAGGAAGATTGTATTCTGATACCTAAGTTGAGCCTGGAGTGCGGTGAAACTTTATTGCCTATAACTCACACGGTCTCACCGACCTGATTTCCATAAATAGATAAACTCATCAAGGAGAAACACAGGATCAAAATCTAAAAGCCATCTCAGGAAATTATTCATTTCAGATATTTGCCTCAGGTCAAATTAAAATTCCAGCCATCCCTAAAACTCATGTCTGTCTGTATTTTTTAATAGAGATTCAGATTAAATAAGCTTCCTTGATAACTTCTAATATATGATTAATTTTTCTGTCATTGAGTCCTTTTTTATGAATGTAGCAGAATAGATGAGAACTAGATAAATCTTCTAGATGGTAGTGAATGTCATTTCACAAATGACAACACTGAGGACTATAAAAAATATATGGCTTTCCTGAGGTAACATATATTCATGTATTCTTCCATGTATTCATTCACTCATTCATCATTCACTCAAAAAATCTATTTAATGAATGTCTGCTCTATTTAGTCACAGTTGTAGATACAGGGATAAACAAAATATTTGTTTACTAGGGCTGCTGTTAACAAAATACCACAAACCGGGTGGCTTAGACAACAGAAACTGGTTTTCTCACAGTTCTGGAAGCTGAAAATCTGAGCTCAAGGTTTCCTAGTGTTGGTTCCTTCTGAGGGCTGTGAGCAAGAATCTGTTCTATGCCTTTCTCCTAGATTCTGGTGGTTTGCTGGCAATCTTTCACATCTCTCAGCCTATAGGAAAGCATGGCCCCAATCTCTGCCTTCATCTTCACATGGAATTTCCCCTGTGTGCATGTCCACATTTCCCTTTATAAGAACACCAGTTCTATTGGACCAGGGGCTGAACCCTATTGCAGTATGGCCACATCATAGCCAATTACATCTGCAATGGTCATATTTCCAAATAAGGTCACGTTCTAAGGCAGCAGTCCCCGACCTTTTTGGCACCAAGGACCTGTTTCAAGGAAGACAATTTTTCCACGGACTTGGGGTGGGGGTGGGGTGGTTTCAAGATAATTCAGGAGCATTACATTTATTGTGCACTTTATTTCTATTATTATTACATTGTAATATATAACGAAATAATTATACAACTCAGCCAGGCGTGGTGGCTCACGTCTGTGATCCCAGCACTTTGGGAGGCTGAGGCGGGTGGATCAGGAGGTCAGGAGATCGAGACCATCCTGGCTAACACGGTGAAACCCCGTCTCTACTAAAAATATAAAAAAATTAGCTGGGGGTGGTGGCGGGTACCTGTAGTCCCAGCTACTCGGGAGGCTGAGGCAGGAGAATGGCGTGAACCCGGGAGGCAGAGCATGCAGTGAGCGGAGATCGCGCCACTGGACTCCAGCCTGGGCGACAGAATGAAACTCCGTCTTAAAAAAAAAAAAAAAAAAGCAGAAAAGAAATAATTATACAACTCACCATAATGTAGAATCAGTGGGAGCCCTGAGCTTGTTTTCCTGCAGGAAAACTAGACAGTCCCCTTTAGGGGTGATGGGAGACAGTGATAGATCAACAGGCATTAAATTATCATAAGGAACACACGGTCTAGATCCCTCTTAGGCATAGTAGGGTTCGCGCTCCTATGACTATCGAATGCCACCACTGATCTGACAGGAGGCGGAGCTCAGGCCATAATGTGAGTGATGGGGAGTGGCTGTAAATATAGATGAAACTTCCCTCATTCGCCCACCTGCTGCTCAGCAACTGCTGTGCATCCTGGTTCCTAACAGGCCACAGACTGGTACTGGTCCATGGCCTGGGGGTTGGGGACCCCTGTTCTAAGGTATTGAGGATTTTGACCTCAACATATGAATTTCAGGGGAACGCAATTCAAATCACAACATGCAGGAACAAAAGAAATTCCCTGCTGCCAAAAAACTTAAATTCAAATGTCAGGAGACACTGAATGTATGTGTGTATTTCTCTGTGTTTGAGAGGCAGTGAAAAATGCCCGGAAGTACTAGAGCAGTGACAGAGTTTAAGGGGTTGCTACTTAAGATCCTCTCTGAAGTGCCTTTTGAGCAGACCTGAATAAAGCCAGAGGCTGGACCTCGTGAAAATCCGAGTGGAAGCGTGGTCCAAGCGAAGAGCATAGTGAGTGCAGAAGCTCTAGACTAGAACCTCTCATTGCTGCCTCCCACTGCATGGGGAGTGAATATTCTGAGCATCTACTATTTGCCCAACATTCCAGTTTTCTCAGCAGCCTGGCATAACTTGCACCTGTCCTGTGTTCTCATTTAAAGTGACCAGGCTTTGTCTTACTGTCCACTTACCTATGTAGACTTGCAGTCAACTCCCTCTTTACATTGTTTGTGAATGTGGACAAGTCATTTAATGCTAAGTCACAATTTCCACCCCAGTCAAGTAGGATAACCACTGTGACTACCTCACAGGGCAAAAATAAATGAGACAAAGTGAAAAAAAAAGTTCCCCAAACCCAAAGTCCCCCCTCCGAGGCATGATGTGTGCCGGGAGATATTTCACTACCAGCCCTTGGTACTTTCCTCTCCCTTTTGAAGACTTATTTCAATATTTTTTGAGCATCTACTATACTCAGCCTGCTTAGAGCTAAGTGAAAATCAAAATGAGAGTGATCCTTGTCTTCTTGGAGTAAGGTTTTAAACTACTACATAATATTAGATTGGACAAGCCATGATAACTCATTATAATTTTACTTTTCACCTCACTTCTAAGAGAAAGAAAGACCAAATAGCCTCTGAGAGAATTTTTTCCATGATGGAGTATTAAAACGTCACAAGACTCATTCCATTGGCAGCTGCTCAACTGCTGGAATTGGCTTTTATCTCAAAGTAAAATCTGATACTTACACCTACTGGACGTAGATCAACACAGAACAAATATTTTTTCTCTTCCGTGTGATCATTCTTAAAATTTTGAAGAAAATTAGAATGTTTATTTATTTCCTTATTGCCTTTCACTCTCTATGTACCCCACGGTCCCTGCAATCTTTATTTGCCTCTGGGCACTCTCTACTTAGTCCAAGTTTTC
Organism: Symphalangus syndactylus; assembly: GCF_028878055.3. Taxonomy (NCBI): domain Eukaryota; kingdom Metazoa; phylum Chordata; class Mammalia; order Primates; family Hylobatidae; genus Symphalangus; species Symphalangus syndactylus. The sequence goes on along the minus strand of NC_072424.2, from coordinate 117,414,099 downwards.
CCTAACTGCTAGGCCCAGAGAATATGGATTACATGTAGGTTTTGAACATTTCCATGTTCAGTGGGAGTGTTGTTTATTGTGATGTAGATGTTATGCTTCCATTAATCCAGCCCAAGAGTAAGTCAGCATTGTTTGTAATCATAATGAAATGTTGGCTTCCATTAAACATTCAAATGAACATATTTTCACTTCAGCATTAGACTTTACATTCACCACCTTCGTATTTCATCTTACTGGTTTCGATCTTCCATCTGCATGTCTTGATACTTTTTCTAATCATGACTCCATATCTATTGCAATGTGACAGAAAAGAGAAGTCCTCAGATTATTCACTGTATGACTCTGACAAAGTCACTTGATTTTCCTGAACCTCAGTTCTGCTCACTGTAAAAATAAAAGAGAGTTGGGATCTAGCAATAAGTCTCTTTTGTATAGTTGTGAGAATCAAATATGACTATCTAGGCAAAAGTATTCTTTAATATGAGAAACACTATGCAAGTGTTAGTTAATAGTAGTGATAGGATTGGCTTTTCTTCCTGATTTTTGTCAACTGTAAAAGTGACAAGTGTGTTTTCTATGTCTTTAGCCAACTCATTAATTCAAATGCCAGGCAAATTAAGACCAAAATATTAATCAATGTGCTTTAGATTTGTTTACAACCTGCTGTGAATCTATCTAAAGGTATAGCGACCCTATTTGTATATTCAGTTTACCTTAACCTCAAAGATCTCATCAGCCTGGCTGTGTGTCAACACAATATGGTGTAGTAGTTACCATCAACTGCTTTGAGTCAGACAAATTTAGCCTCAATTCCGGCTCAGCCACTCACTGGCAAGTAATTCGTGTAAATTACTTGATCTTACTGATTCTCTGTTTCTTATCTTTAAAAAGGGAGATAAACAAAGTACTTACCTACTGGAACTATTGTGAGGGGTAAATAAAGCAGAGCCTAGCATAGAGTAAACGTTCAACAGTGGTTGCAATTTTTATGGTATTATGAAAATTAAGTCATCCTAGTCAATCCTCTGATCTTATGAAGTAGCTCTATTTCAAAAACAATAAAATAAATTAAGCTAGCATAACATGACATTCCCTGTGAACCTATGTTCACTCCCAGTAACCACCACATTCCTTTGTTAACAGTCATGAACCATTAGCTTAAAAATCCATTCTTGACTTTTTCTAGTTTCACCATATGAGAATAGCTGATCTGTTTGTGAATTATGGAATCTACTTCCCTTTTGTGAAAAATTCATTGACATCTCCCTTATTCATTCATCTTTTGGTCTCTGAAAGATCTCAGCAGTTACTGATATTAATCCTCAGTTCATATTCACTCATTCAAAATGAATATTCTGAGCATCTACTATTTGCCCAACATTCCAGTTTTCTCAGCAGCCTGGCATAACTTGCACCTGTCCTGTGTTCTCATTTAAAGTGACCAGGCTTTGTCTTACTGTCCACTTACCTATGTAGACTTGCAGTCAACTCCCTCTTTACATTGTTTGTGAATGTGGACAAGTCATTTAATGCTAAGTCACAATTTCCACCCCAGTAAAGTAGGATAACCACTGTGACTACCTCACAGGGCAAAAATAAATGAGACAAAGTGAAAAAAAAAGTCCCCCAAACCCAAAGCACCCCCCAAAATTAATTCAAGGTATTATTTGTTTTTTTCCTTCCAGCCAGCAGAGCACTTTCCTTGCTGCTGAACGTGAAAACAGAATATGAATTTACTAGTTCTGTTATCTGTTATTATTACACCATCTGCCCCAAGCAGTTTGGAATCACTTCCTTGTTCTTCTAGTTTCAAACACAGATGAAAATGACTTTTTGTGGTCTTTAACATTTTCAATAAACCCAAATTTTGTTATTTTTTGTTATTCATTTGTTATTTATACCCCTATGATATTCTGTATTAAAATACAAGTACAGTCAGATCCAGCCAAACCAAAAAAGGATGAAGAGATCAAGCATGAAAAGGAAGAGATAGAGCCTTGCTCTGACTGGATTATAAACCTGCCTGGGAGCAAGATGGCAGAATAGAAGCCTCCAGTGCTCATTGCCCGTCTTCCTCACTGCACAGCTATCCAAACAAAAAAGCACTTTCATTAGAACCAAAACTCAGGTAAGCAATCACAGTACTGGGTTTTAATATCATATTAAGGAAAGAGGCACTGAAGAGAGTAGGAAAGACAGTCCAGAACTGTTGACACCACCCCTCCTCCATCCCCTGGCAGTGGCTGCATGGCACAGAGATAAAATCTGTGTGCTTGGGGAAGGAAGAGCACAGTGATTGTGGGACTTTGCATTGGAACTCAGTGCTGGCTTGTTGCAGTGGAAAACAACACAGGGCAGAACTCAGCCCGTGACCATGGAGGGAGTGTTTATTTATTTTTTATTATTATTTTGAGACGGAGTCTCGCTCTGTCGCCCAGGCTGGAGTGCGGTGGCGCAATCTCGGCTCACTGCAAGCTCCGCCTCCCAGGTTCACGCCATTCTCCTGCCTCAGCCTCTCCAAGTAGCTAGGATTACAGGCGCCCACCACTACGCCCGGCTAATTTTTTGTATTTTTAGTAGAGACGGAGTTTCACCGTGGTCTCGATCTCCTGACCTCGTGATCTGCCTGCCTCGGCCTCCCAGAGTGCTGGGATTACAAGCGTGAGCCACCTCGCCCGGCCGGAGGGTGTGTTTAGACCAGCCCTAGCCACAGGCAAATCATTCATCATAGCAGTTGGAATCTGAGTTCCAGCAAGCCCCCGACTCACTGCAGGCTAAAGTGCTCTGGGGATCTAAATAAACTTGAAAGGTACATCTAGGCCACAAAGACAGCAATTCCTGGGCAAGTCCTGGTGCTCTTCTGGGCTCATAGCCAGTGGACTTAGGGGGCACATGACCTAGTGAGACACCAGCTGGGAGTGGGAAGGGAGTATTTGCACCACCTCTCCCCCAACCATAGGCAGTGCAGCTTGCAGCTCTGAAAGACACTCCTTCCCTCGGTTTGAAATAAGAGTAAAAGAGACTTTGTCTTGCAGCCAGTACCAGCTCAGCGACAGTACAATAGGATACCAGACAGGGTCTTGAGACCTTCATTCCAGGCACTAGCTCCTGGATGACATTTCTAAACACACGTTGAGCCAGAACCATTTCCAGCTGTGGTGGCTATAGGGAGATAATTCTGCTGGAGGGAAGGAGAAGGAAGAGTAAAACGAACTTCATCTTGCAGCTTAGGTACTAGCGTGGCCACAGTAGGACAGTGCACCAAGTGGGCTCCCGGAGTCCTCAATTCCAGGCCTTGGCTCCTGGAGGGCATTTCTGGACCTTCCCTGGGCCAGAAGGGAGCCCACTACACTAAAGGGAGAGACTCAGGACTGGCAGGATTCACAGGCTGACTGAAGAGGCCTTGAGCCTTGAGTGAACATCGGTGGTAGCCAGGGAATACTTGCCACAGGCTAGGAGTAGTGGTGGCCATGGAGAGAGACTCCTCTATTCAAAAAGTGGGGAGGGGGCCGGGCTCAGTGGCTCACGCCTGTAATCCCAGCACTTTCGGAGGCCGAGGCGGGTGGATCAGGAGGTCAGGAGATCAAGACCATCCTGGCTAACACGGTGAAACCCCGTCTCTACTAAAAATACAAAAAAATTAGCTGGGCATGGTGGCACGCGCCGGTAGTCCCAGCTACTCAGGAAGCTGAGGCAGGAGAATGGCGTGAACCCGGAAGGCGGAGCTTGCAGTGAGCAGAGATCATGCCACTGCACTCCAGCCTGGGCGAGAGAGTGAGACTCCGTCTCAAAATAAATAAATAAATAAATAAATAAATAAATAAATAAATAAATAATAAATGCAAAAAATTACCCAGGCATGGTGGCAGGAGCCTGTAGTACCAGCTACTTGGGAGGCTGAGGCAGGAGAATCTCTTGAACCCAGGAAGTGGAGCTTGCAGTGAGCTGAGATCCCGCCACTGCACTCAAGCCTGGGCAACAGAGCAAGACTCCATCTCAAAAAAAAAAAAAAAAAAAGGGTGGTGGGGGAGGGAAGAGTGGGAAGGACTTTGCTTTGCAGCTTGGGTGACAACTCAGCTGCTGTAAAACAGAGCACCAGGTAAATTCCTAAGGTTCCCAACTGCAGGCCCTGGCTCCTAGACAGCATCCCTGGTGATATGGTTTGGATTTGTGTTCCCACCAAAATCTCATGCCAAATTGGAATCCCCAATGTTGGAGGTGGGGCCTGACAGTAGATGATTGGATCATGAGAGCAAATTTCCCCTTTGGTTCTGTTCTCATGATAGTCAGTGAGTTATCACAAGATCTGGTTGTTTGAAAGCATCTCCCCGGCTCTCCTCCTGCTCTGGCCATGTAAGAGGTGCCTGCTTCCCCTTTACCTTCTGCCATGATTGTAAGTTTCCTGAGGCCTCTGCAGCCATGCTTCCTGTACAGCCTGAGGAACCATGAGCCAATTAAATCTCTTTTCTTTATAAATTACCCAGTGTCAGGTATTTTTTCATAGCAGTGCAAGAACAAATGAGTACACCTGGACCCACCCAGGGCTGGGGGAAACACACTGCCCTGAGGGAAGGATACAAGCCTGGCAGGATTTGCCACCTGCTGATTGTAGAGTCCTTGGGCCTTGAGTGAACATAGGCAGTACCCAGGTGTTGGTCACCTTGGGCCATGGGTGAGACTCAGTGCTGTACTAGCTTCGGGTCTGACCCAATGCAGTCTCAGTGGTGATGGCTACAGGGGTGCCTGTTTTATCCCTCCTCCAGCTATAGGCAACTCAGCTATATAGAGAGAGATTCTGTTTGTTTAGAGGAAAGTGAGGGAAGAAAACAAGAGTCTCTGCCTAGTAATCCAGGGAGTCCTTCCAGATCTTACCGAAGACCACCAATGTGGTACCTCTACAAGTTGGCAAAAGCCACAGCATCACTGGGCTTGGAGTGTCCCCTAATGCAGATATGGCTGCAGCAACCAAAGACATAGATCACAACACCTAAATCTATTCAAATACCTGGAAAGCCTTCCCCAGCATGATGGTTAAAAACAAGCCCAGACTGCAAAGACTACAATAAATACCTAACTCTTCAATGCCCAGACACTGACGAACATCTATAAGCATCAAGACCATCCAGGAAAACGTGACCTCACCAAATGAACTAAATAAGCTGCCAGAGACCAATCCCAAAGAGACAGATATGTGACCTTTCAACAGAGAATTCAAAATAGCTATTTTGAGTAACTCAACAAAATCCAAGATAACACCAAGAAGGAATTCAGAATTCTATCAGATAAATGTAACAAACGGATTGAAATAATTTAAAAGAATCAAACTGAAATTCTGGAGTTGAAAAATGCAACTGACATGAATGCATCAGTCCCTTAACAGCAAAATTGATCAAGCAGAAGAAAGAATTAGTAAGCTTGAAGACAGTTTATTTGAAAATACAGGCCGGGCGCAGTGGCTCAAGCCTGTAATCCCAGCACTTTGGGAGGCTGAGGCGGGTGGATCACGAGGTCAGGAGATCGAGACTCATCCTGGCTAACACGGTGAAACCCCGTCTCTACTAAAAATACAAAAAATTAGCCAGGTGAGGTGGTGGGCGCCTGTAGTCCCAGCTACTCGGGAGGCTGAGACAGGAGAATGGCGTAAACCTGGGAGGCGGAGCTTGCAGTGAGTCGAGATCGCACCACTGCACTCCAGCCTGGGCAAAAGAGCAAGACTCCATCTCAAAGAAAATAAGTCAGAGGAGACAAAAGCAAAAAGCAGAAAAAAAGAAGGAAGCACAAAAACGAGATCTAGAAAACAGCCTCAAAAAGACAAATCTAAGAGTTATTGGTCTTAAAGAGGAGGTAGAGAGACAGATTAGGAAAGAAAGAGATAATAACAAAGAATTTCCCAAATCTAGAGAAAGTTATCAAAGTTGCAGTACAAGAAGGTTATAGAACACCAAGCAGGTTTAACCAAAATAGGACTACATCAATGTATTTAATAATCAAACTCCCAAAGATCAAGGATAAAGAAAGGATCCTGAAAGCAGCAAGAGAAAAGAAACAATATACGAAGAAGCTCTAACACATCTAGCTGCAGACTTCTCAGTAGAAACCTTACAGGTCAGGAGAGAGTGTCACAATATATTTAACATGCTGAAGGAGAAAATCTTTTACCCTAGAATAGTATATCCAGTGAGAATATCCTTCAAACTTAAAGGGGAAATAAAGAATTTCCCAGACAAATAAAAGCTGAGGGATTTCATCAACATGGGATCTGTCCTACAAGAAATGCTAAAGGCAGTTCCTCAGTTTGAAAGAAAAGCATTTTAATGAGCAATAAGAAATCATCTAAAGGTGCAAAACTTATTGGTAATAGTAAGTACCAGAAAAAAAACAGAATATTATAACACTGTAATTGTGGAATGTGAACTACCATATCCTGAGTAGAAACACTAAAAGATGACCCTATCAAAAATGATAGCTACAATTTTTCAAGTATTCACAGTACAGGAAGATAGAAATAACAGGAAGTTAAAAATTGAGGAGACGAAGTTAAATTACAGCATTTTTATCACTTTTCTTGTTGCTTGTTTGTTAGTTTGTTTACAAAGTCAGTGTTAAGTTGTCAGGACTTTAAAATAATGGGTTATAAGATATTATTTGCAAGCCTCATCAAAATATCATACAATACATATCATACAATATCATAGCCTCCAATCAAAAACATACAACGGATGCAAAACATCAAAATATACTACCAGAGAAAATCACCTTCACTAAAAAGAAGATATTAAGGAAGGAAAGAAGAAAGAGGAAACCAAAAAACATCCAGAAAACAAATAACAAAATGACAGAAGATAAGTCCTTACTTAACAATAATAACATTGACTGTAAATGGGCTAAACTCTCCAATCAAAAGACACAGAGTGGCTGCATAGATTAAAAAAAAAAAAAAAAAAAAAGACCTAATGATGTGTTGCCTATCAGAAACACACTTCACCTAAAAGGACACATATAGGCCAGGTGTGGTGGCTCACTCCTGTAATCCCAGCACTTTGGGAGGCTGAGGCGGGAGGATCACGATGTCAGGAGACCGAGACCATCCTGGCTAACATGGTGACACCCCGTCTCTACGGAAAATGCAAAAATTTAGCCGGGTTTGGTGGTGGGCGCCTGTAGTGCCAGCTACTCAGGAGGCTGAGGCAGGAGAGTGGTGTGAACCCGGGAGGCAGAGCTTGCAGTGAGCTGAGATCAGGCCACTGCACTCCAGCTGGGCAACAGAGCAAGACTCCGTCTCAAACAAACAAACAAAAAAGTCACAGATAGACTGAAAATAAAAGGATGGAAAATGATATTTCATGCAAACAGAAACCAAAAAAGAACAGGAATAGCTATACTTACATTAGACAAAATAGATTTCAAGGCAAACACTATAAAAAGAGACACACACACAAAAAACTATATGATGATAAAGAGGCCGATTCAGCAAGAGGATATAACAATTGTAAATACATATGCACCCAACACTAGAGCATGCAGATATATTAAGCAAATATTATTAGAGCTAAAGAGAGAGATAGACCCCAGTGCAATAACAGCTGGAGACTGAAATTCAGCATATCACTTTCAGCATTAGACAGATCATCCAGACAGAAAATCAACAAAGAAACATTGTACTTAATCTGCACTATAGACCAAATGGATGTAATAGATATTCACATTTCATCCAATGGCTGTAGAATACACTTTCTTCTCCTCAGCACACGGATTATCCTATATATGGATAAACCATATATATGTTATGGATATAGACAGAGATAGATAGGTAGATAGATAGATAGATAGACCGACCATATATATGTTAGGCCACAAAAGCAGTCTTTAAAAATTCAAAAAAAAAAATTGAAACAATATCAAGTATCTTCTGTGATCACAATGGAACAAAACTGGAACTCAATAGCAACAGGAATTTTGGAAACTAAAACACATGGAAATTAAACAATATGCTCCAGAATGACCAGTGGGTCAATGAAGAAATTAAGGAGAAAATTTAAGTTTCCTGAAGCAAATGAAAATGGAAACCCAACATATCAAAGCCTATAGGATACAATGAAAGCACTAATAAGAGAAAAGTTTATAGCATTAAGGACCTCTATCAAAAAGTAGAAAAACTTTAAGTAAACAACCTAATGATGAATCTTTTTTTTTTTTTTTTGAGATGGATTCTTGCTCTGTTGCCCAGGCTGGAGTGCAGTGGCACAATCTAGGCTCACTGCAAGCTCCACCTCCCAGGTTCACTCCATTCTCCTGCCTCAACCTCCTGAGTAACTGGGACTACAGGTGCCCGCCACCACACCTGGCTAATTTTTTTTTTTTTTTTTTGTATTTTTAGTAGAGATGGGGTTTCACTGTGTTAGCCAGGATGGTCTTCATCTCCTGACCTCGTAATCCACCCACCTTGGCCCCCCAAAGTGCTGGGATTACAGGCGTGAGCCACCACACCCAGCCCTAATGATGCATCTTAAAGAACTAGAAAAGCAAGAGCAAACAAAACCCAAAATTAGTAGAAGAAAAGAAATAATAAAGATTAGAGCAGAAATAAATGAAACTGAAATGAAAAAAATACAAAACATCAATGAAATAAAGAGTGAGGTTTTGAAAAGATAAACAAAAATCAACAAACCTTTAGCCTAACTAATTAAGAAACAAATAGAAAAGACCCAAACAAATTAAATCAGAGATGAAAAAGGAGACATTACAACTAATGCTGCAGAAATTCAAAGGATCGTTAGAAGCTGCTATGAGTAACTACATGCCAATGAATTGGAAAACCTAGAAGAAATGGAAAATTCCTAGACACATACAATCTACCAAGACTGAACCAGGAAGAAATCCAAATCCTGAACAGACCAACAACAAGTAATGAGATTGAAGCCATAATAAAATGTCTCAGGAAAGAAAAGCCTATGACCTGATGGCTTCACTGTTGAATTTTTCCAGACATTTAAAGAAGAACTAATACCAATTCTACTCAAACTATTCCAAAAAATAAAAGAAGAAAAAATACAACCAAACTCATTCTATGAGGCTGTTTTTACTCTGATACCAAAACCAAACAAAGACACATCAAGAAAAGAAAACTACAGGTCAATATCCCTGATGAACATTGATACAAAAATCCTCAACAAAACACTTGATACAAAAATCCTCAACAAAACACTAGCAAACTGAACTCAACAACACATTAAAAAGATCATTCATTATGACCAGGTAGGATGTATCCCTGGAATGCAAGGATGGGTCAACATATGCAAATGAATCAGTATGATACATCATATCAACAGAATGAAGGACAAAAACCATATGATCATTTCAACTGATGCTGGAAGAAGCATTTGATAAAATTCACCATCCATTTATGACAAAAACCCACAGAAACCTGAGTACAGAAGAAACAAACTTCAACATAATAAAAGCCACATATGACAGACCCAATGCTAGTATCATACTAAATGGGGAAAAACTGAAAGTCTTTCCTCTAAGATCAGGAACATGACAAGGATGCCCATTTTCACCACTGTTATTCAATATAGTACTGGAAGTCCTGGCTAGTGCAATCAGAGAAGAGCGATAAAAGGCATCCAGTTTGGAAAGGAAGAATTCAAATTACCTTTCTTTGAAAGTGATATGATCTTATATTTGGAAAAACCTAAAGCAGGTGTCCAATATTTTGTCTTCCCTGGGCCACAGTGGAAGAAGAATTGTCTTGGGCCACACATAAAAAACACTAACAGTAGATGTGCTAAAACAAAAAAATTTCAAAAAAATCTCATAATGTTTTAATAAAATTTACAAATTTGTACTGGGCCATATTGAAAGCTGTCTTGAGTCACATGTGGCCCACTGGTGGCAAGTTGGACAAGCTTGAAGTAAAGATTCTACAAACACTTTTTAAAAGACATACATGTGGCCAACAATCATATGAAAAAAGCTCAACATCATTGATCATTAGAGAAATGCAAATCAAAATCACAGTGAGATACCATCTAATACCAGTTAGAATGGCTACTATTAAAAAGTCAAAAAATAACAGATGCTGGCAAAGTTGTGGAGAAAAAGAAACATTTATACACTGTTAGTGGGAGTGTAAATTAGTTAAGCCATTGTGAAAGACAGGTTGGCAATTCCTCAAAGACCTAAAGACAGAAATATCATTCCACCCAGCAATCTCATTACTGCATATATACTCAAAAGAATGTAAGTCATTCTATTATAAAGACACATGCATACATATGTTCATTGCAGCACTATTCACAATAGCAAATGGAATCAACTTAAAGGCCCATCAATAGTAGACTAGATAAAGAAAATGTGGTACATATACAACATAGAATACTATCAGTCATAAAAAAGAATGAGATCATGTCCTCTGCAGGAACATGGATGGAACTGGAGGCCATTATCCCTAGCAAACTAACACAGGAACAGAAAACCAAATACTGCATGTTCTCACTTATAAGTAAGAGCTAAATAATGACAACACATGTACACGTAGAGGGGAAGAACACACACTAGGGCCTTTCAGAGGGTACAGAGTGGGAGGAGGGAGAGGATCAGGAAAACTAATGGGTACTAGGCTTAATACCTGGATGATGAAAAAATTTGTACAAAAACCTCCACAACACAAGTTTACCTATGTAATAAGCCTGCACATATACCCCTGAACTTAAAATAAAAGTTAAAAGAAAAAAGACTCCACAAAAAAACTATTAGAACTGATAAACAAATCCAGTATTCAGGATACAAAATCAACATACTAAAATTAGTACCATTTCTATAGGCCAATAGTAAATAATCTGAAAAGGTAATCAAGAAAGTAATCTCATTTACAATAGCTACAAATAAAATAAAATACCAGCGGGGTGTGGTGGCTCACACCTGTAATCCCAGCACTTCAGGAGGCCGAGGTGGGCAGATCACTTGAGGTCAGGAGTTCAAAACCAGCCTGACCAATATGATGAAACCCCATCTCTACTAAAAATACAAAACTTAGCCAGGCATGGTGGCATGCGCCTGTAATCTCAGCTACTAGGGAGGGTGAGACAGGAGAATCGTTTGAACCCAGGAGGCGGAGGTTGTGGTGAGCCGAGATCCCACCATTGCACTACAGTGTGGGCAACAAGAGCGAAACTCCGTCTCAAAAAAAAAAAAACCTAGGAATTAACCAAAGAAATGAAAGATCTCTACAACGTAAAAGATTGATGAAAGAAATTGAAGAAGACATAGAAAAATGGAAAGATACTCCACGTTCATGGATTGGAAGAATCAATATGTTTAAATGTCCATACTATCCAAAGTACTCCACAGATATAATGCAATCCCTATCAGAATACCAATGACATTTTTCACAGAAATAGAAGAAAACAATCAAAAAATTCATATGGAATCACAAAAGACCTACAATAGACAAACCTATACTAAGAAAAATGAATGAGGCCAGGCACGGTGGCTCACGCTTGTAATCCCAGCACTCTGGGAGGCCAAGGCGGGCGAATCACGAGGTCAGGAGATCGAGACCACGGTGAAACCCCGTCTCTACTGAGAATACAAAAAATTAGCCGGGCGTGGTGGCGGGCGCCTGTAGTCCCAGCTACTTGGAGAGGCTGAGGCAGGAGAATGGCGTGACCCCAGGAGGCGGAGCTTGCAGTGAGCCGAGATTGCGTCACTGCACTCCAGCCTGGGAGACAGAGCGAGACTCCGTCTCAAAAAAAAAGAAAAATGAATGAAACTGGAGGAATCAAATTACCTGACTTCAAATTATACTACACATCTATAGTAACTAAAACAACATGGTACTGGCAAACAAGATCCCCAACAATGTCTTCTTCAGGAAGTAATTTCTGCCTGCCCAGAGCACTGGCTATGGGAGGTCAAGGCCTCAAAGATCTTGACGCTGAGCATAACCATACTCATTTTAGCCTGGATTAAAAAAAAAAAAATTTCCAAGGATCAATGAAACTTATTTTCTTTATCTCTGTAACACAAGGGATAAATGCTTGAGGTGATGAATACCCCATATACCCTGATGTGATTATTATGCATTGTATGCCTGTATCAAAATATTTCATGTGCCCCATAAATATATACACCTACCATGTACCTACAAAAATTAAAACTAAAACTAAAATTTTAAAAAATTTTCCCTGAGGAGGCTGAGCCTGAGCCCAGGAGTTCAAGACTAGCCTGGGCAACATGGCAAAACTGTCTCTATTTTTTATCAAAAAAAAAAAAAAAAATTCTGCCTGAGGACCAGAGGCCAGCCAGTGCATGGTATAGAAATGAATGTTGACCATTACTTCTGCTTGGGGCTTCTAAACCTAGGCTGAATACAAGCTGCGCAATTGAACATATACTTAGTTTCACTTTTTGGAAACAGAGCTTAAAATACATATACAAGGGGTAGCATAAGAGGAGTTACATTGCACTCCTTGGTAAACAACAGGAAGCACAAGAGATACACTTCCATTGTCCCACTAAATTCTAAGGGTCACACAGAGCTTTACTTCCTAAATGACATAAAACAATCTAATGAAAAGTGTGTTCAACCATAGTTTTTCAAAAGAGGAAAAGTGTTCTCCAAAAGGTCACTTTTACATATAATCCTTAATAAAAGATGGGCCGGGCATAGTGGCTCACGTCTGTAATCCCAGCACTTTGGGATGCCAAGGCGGGTGGATCACCTGAGGTTAGGAGTTCAAGACCAGCCTGGCCAACATTGTGAAACCCCATCTCTACTAAAAATACAAAAATTAGCTGGTGTTGGGCACCTGTAGTCCCAGCTACTCAAGAGGCTGAGACAGGAGAATTGCTTGAACCCAGGAGGCGGAGGTTGCAGTGAGCCAAGATTGCACCATTGCACTCCAGCCTGGGTGACAGAGTAAGACTCCGTCTCAAAAATAAGTAAATAAAACAAAATAAAAGATGATGGAGTGGTGTGAAACTGCAATTCTGCAAGGACACTTCTAGAGGAGGGAAGGTAATGTGGTACATGTATACATATTCTTAGTCATGTGGCTTGATACAAGTCTGAACATTTAAAAATCTAGAGTCGGCCGGGCGTGGTGGCTCACGCTTGTAATCCCAGCACTTTGGGAGGCCGAGGCGGGCGGATCACAAGGTCAGGAGATCAAGACCACGGTGAAACCCCGTCTCTACTAAAAATACAAAAAAATTAGCCGGGCGTGGTGGCAGGCGCCTGTAGTCCCAGCTACTCGTAGAGGCTGAGGCAGGAGAATGGTGTGAACCCGGGAGGTGGAGCTTGCAGTGAGCCGAGATTGCGCCACTGCACTCCAGCCTGGGTGACAGAGCGAGACTCCGTCTCAAAAAACAGAAACAAAAAAAAAAGATCTTTGAGATCTTTATCTTCCATAGCCAGTGCTCTGGGCAGACAGAAATTACTTCCTAAAGAGGACATTGTGGTCGGGCCCATTGGCTCATGCCTGTAATCCCACCACTTTGGGAGGCCGAGGTGGGCAGAGCACTTGAGGCCAAGAGTTCGAGACCAGCCTGGACAACAAGGCGAGACCCCATCACTACTAAAAACACAAAAATTAACTGGGCATGGCGGTGCACACCTGTAGTTCCAGCTACTCAGGAGGCTGAGGCAGGAGAATGGCTTGAACCCGGAAGGTGGAGGTTGCAGTGAGCCAAGATCGTGCCACTGCACTCCAGCTTGGGTTAGAGTGAGACCCTGTCTCAAAAAAGGAGATTGTTGGGGACCTTGACTTAGAGACTTTTCTGTATTAACAGCAAGAAAGCTTAGAAACACTCTCCTGGCCAGCCTCAGTGAGCACACAAGCCCTTACAAAGCACAATGAGTCTCACTCACTCCTGTTTTCACTTAATTTTCTGCGTCTTATTTTCCTGGTGTCCTACTTTCCTCACCCACTTATTTTTCACTTTATTTTATCTTGTGTGGTATTAATAGGTAATCCACCTTAAATCCTTTCTGGAACAAGGCAGTGCATAAGTAAACAAGTAGAAATGAACTGCCTGTTGAATAGAGTTATTTAGTATTGTCCATCTGAACACTAAAAGAAAAAAATCTACCAAAAACAACTATTTTGTTTTGGCATGGTAGCTTCTGAGGTTTTCTTTCAAGCAAAATTGCTCAACAGGTTCAGGGGCTTCTTGTTGCTCCTGCAGGCCCGTAATATTAGGACTGTACAGCTAGAGAGAGGAAGATGTTCATCTCTGCTCTGGCAGGAAAATGGGCGACCCAATCCAACTGCAGTTGCAACAGATGAGATACAGAGTATAAAGATTGCTGCATACATCCTCTC